>NW_025935388.1:0-5939 GCF_000764305.2 Hyalella azteca | reverse complement strand
GGTGTATTAGGGCTAGAACCCCTAGTCTCTGCGGCTGGTCGTGGCATCTCGGTGCGGTTAGTTCCCGCGCCATTTGCTATCCATTTTGTTATTCGCAAGTTGTGTATTAGGGCTCATACTGTGTGGTTTTTCGGCTGTTTGTACCCCTGAAATGTCAAACCTTTTTCCACGAACTTTTGGATTAAGAAGAATAACAAATTGTGCGCCTTGTATGAAGAAACTTGTATTTACCTGAAGATATCCAATATACTACGAAAACGTCATCGTGTTCATTACTCCTTTCTACAACGCAAGGGAATTTAGAGCCGGACCAAAGAGCGACTCTTTAGCCCTTGTGTTTAGGATCAGAACGAAAGTCTATACCAAGTCGGCACGCTACCCGTAAATTTTTCAACTTCGCGGCGGTGTTTCCGGTTACAATATGATGTATTGACAAACTGACTATTGATAATTTTATACGATCGCACAAAGAAGCACGATCTGTGTATATAATCATAATGTAGTTTTCAAGGCTACTAAATATTTTTGCAGCCGTAGAGGCAAACTAATTGGAAAGAGTATGTGCATATGATAAAGCTAGTACGTTGCGATCGAAAATCTCATTCAAACTGGTAGGGATGATGAAGAATCATCGATCCAGAGCTCGAGGTGTAAGTGTGTCGCTCTTCCGCAGGTGCGCGTGCCACGGACTCTGTTGTTATAGCCTGTCATTCTTTCTTCCCATTGTAATGAGTTCCTTAACCCAGCATTCAAGTGTCTCCTCTTCAGAGTGTTCAAGTGTCTTTAACGAAAAAAAGTTGGAAATAGGTGAACGCGAGTTTTTATTGTTAACATTTTGTGTGCATGCAATTTAATTTTCTCCCAAAAACAATTCATTATAAAGCGTAAAATTATTAATTCATTTATATCTCCCAATAAAGTTTAAGATAATTTCATGAAACATTTGTGTTTCCTTTGTTTGACGTGTGCGATATTTACGATATTAAAGTAATGGAAATTGATTAATATTTCACCGAGTTTCAGGCTACTTAGTTCATAATTTCATTGAGTCTGCGACCACAATGTACATGAGACCACAATCGGTGCTACCAATTATTTCCTTTTATATGTGAGAACTTTTATTTCGAAGTTTATCAACTTATTCACGAAGAATAATTGTTGTGTATTTGAGTACCATCACAGTGTTCAATAATTTCACTTACTTATTCGGTTGTTCATTGATTGATACGGCGCTTTCATTTTTAACATAGTTATCCACCAATTGTAATTTTATTATTAACTGAATATACTTTGAGAATTTCCTCTAATTTGTAATTTTGTACTAAATTTGATATACGAATATCAATAAGAAAGAAAATGTTATACAAAATTTTGCCTTCTTATGAGATAAATCAGCGTATCACGATGATAAAGATGATTTATCAATATGTTTTTCGTAAGTTGATTAGGATGTGTGAACATATATGGCAAAATCGGATATGAATTTAAAAAACTCAATTAGAATTAACTTTTTGTAGCCAAATAGGCTCTCAGATATGCGAAGATTTACAGTAGGCGATCAGTGATTGACAAAAAGTTAGACCCGAACTTGTCAAAATCTTGTAGGAGATCTGTCCGACATTAGTATGAAAATTTTCAGGCCAGAGTTCCTTCCATTTCCGCCACCTGCATTATTGAGTAATTAACTGATGAAAACAGCTTGGCTGCTGTTGCTGCTCACCACCATCAGCGAGCCCAAGTCTCACACGCAATACGCATATGAATTCGTGGGCAAAAATGGAGAATCGCAGGTTTCCAGCATTGCCGTTTTCTATCAATGAAATCAAATCTAACTTAATAAATAAAATGTATATTCCAGTTGAAAATATAAATATTTATTGATATGTAGTTCCATGATAGTTTATATAAACCTTTGATATTGCTCAAATTTGCGTCCACATCAATTAATCATTCAGAAGTGAAAGAAATTATTTAATTTCCACCCTTAGCTTAGAGATATTAAATTATTTTCTGCACCTAAAGTTGGCGCTATGCGGAGGCCCGACCGCCCCAATGTCGTGTCACCGACGCCTGCAGATTCTAATCGTTTCGTCGTGATCGGCGCAATAAATTTACAGCAGAAGGCATTCTGCGCCATCGGAAATTGACTGTTGTCCATAAGTGATATTTTCATCAAATCATTTTCATTACTTTTATTTTTACGTAATATTCACGACGCGATCAGCAATTTGGTTTCGGTATGGTTACATTGGCGCTTTAATAAATTGATTTGGTCATCCCACAACAAATTTACTTTTATAATTACGATAAATTTACACATGAGGCTTTTTTGTGATTTTTCATCTATATATCACATATGAATATTATATTTCAAATAATATTGACTGGGAAATACCTCGTTCTGAAGTGTTAAGAACTTGAAACGCCAATAGATTCACTGATGAAATACCTATCTTATATACTCCGTTCAGGTGGAGAATGTTCCATCATGGCAAGGTAGATCAAGGTTAGCTGATGATTATATATTGTTTCTGCTGCCGAAAATGTTCTGCAGTTATAGAAAAGAAGACGTCCAATCGAATGTTGGTATATGGTAGAGTTACTCAAATTTTGGTTTCGATGTTTTCGACCATGCAAGAACTTCCTTCCAAGATTGTTCGAACCCTTTCCATAAATTCTTTTGTCCGGGTCCCATTAACCTGGTTCCCGTCATTCCAAATCGCGCCACTTCTCTAAGCAGCGTAATTTAATGGTACATGAATAAATTACGTTTATTATATTAAGGTAATTTAATTAATTAATTGACATTTAGAGCGTTAGTGTTGAAAATGTTAGTTCAAGCGGAGTGTGTGTGGTTGTGTAGGTGGTTAGGGCGAGTTGGTGTACATCGAAAAGTAAATTCAAGTAACGTTCAAGTAGATAACGCCATCATTACCAGAAATCGCCTTTTTTATCATAAATAATCTATTCTGCAAAAATTTTGTAGCTGCATATGCTCTCGGAGTTACAATATGGATATTATTAAAGGCGATGTCCGTATTAAACAAAGTGTTATGTAGACTGTGTCCAAATTTTCTGCAAGCTCTGCCAAATCTTTGTTCGAGATTAGTAAAAACTATGTCTGAACATTTCAGGCCGGATCTCCTTCTATTTCCCCCGTCACATTATTGTGCAATTAATTGATATAAACAGCAACATCAGATTGCCTGCTGGTGCCTACCTCCATCATCATCTGGGCAGGGTGGCCCAGTCTGGGCAGGGTGACCCAGTCTGGGCAGGGTGGCCCAGTGGTTACAGTTCAGAGTACCAAGATTGGCGCAGAGAGGCGCGGGTTCGATCCCAGCTCTGTGCGCCAGTTTCTGGTCAGAATCGGCGATGAGGCCGGGCGGTTAAGCACAGCAGAATTGTAGCAGTGAGTTGCGAGTTCGAGACCGCATCAAGCTGTGGATGTTCTGCGATGTTAAGAATCGGCGACAGGCCTACGGCCTAATAAACGCTGAAACCGCTATTATTATTATTATTATTATCATCATCACCACGCTTGAGTGTCTCACCTTCACAGCGTTCAAGTGTCTCGTAATCACAGCGTTCAAGTGTCTTACACGCAATACGCATGCGATTTTTTTATGTTGCTTTAAATAAAACGATAATTCTGGTATTTTCATTTTTTATGACCCGAATCAAATCCTATCATAAAAAAATATTCAAGCGTAAACCTAATCATTTGTAAATTTTCTATGCTCTTTGTGATGCATGGAACATATGTCCATGCTCGTCTTTGCGTTTATATTAACTTCTCGATAATAAGAACGAAATTGCATTTTTTTCTCACCAAATTTAGGCATACTTTATTATTTTTGTTACCTCATGTTGGCAGCCTGGCCGCCGGGCCGCGGCCCAAGAAGCCCTGTGGCTGACGCTGCTCCTTTCGTTGTCATTGACGTCATCTAAGTTCAGCTGAAGGAAATTAGTTCTTTTATTTATTGTGTTTTATTTTGAAATACGTTTCCATTTCGCGGTTTTTTAAGAAATATCGTGCATGGAATGTATATTGAAAACAAAAATCATGAAAAAATTACCACTTTTTTCGTCAATTTAGAATTAAAACGGTGTTGAGACGCAATGACAAATAAATATGTCATATATTTGTATGGTCGAATGAAAGATGAATTATTTGTTAGGCATTAATAGATGTTTATACAAAACTTTGTTTTATATTAAGATTTATAAAAATAATTTTTCCGCTGCATAAGCGTATTGAACTGTAACCTATAGACGTTTTGACGGCGCTGCTAGGGAACTGATCGAATTTTTCATTAAATTGGTAGAGATGATAGATGGTTCGGGCAAAAGTACCTAGGCCATCCCGGTATGGTACGACCGATCTAATCAGCTCGTAACCAATAATTATAAAAATAAGTAGACAGTTGTTAGTGTTCATGGTGCTGTTGCGAGGCTATTTGTAAAATTTTTACCTGATCTTGTTGTCAATTAGGTTGGATTAGGTTCCACCCGTTTTGAGTAAAAACGAGAGGAGGGAAAAATTCGAAAAAATTGTCGCCCCAGCTCAATGAGCACTAAAAAATGTGCCTGCAATTTCATAATTATTGGTTACGAATTGAGGGGAAAAAATGTGCAGAACCGGCGCCGGGGTGGCCCACGCAGCAGCCCACGCTATCACCCATGCACTTGTGTTCAAACGGCGTGACCAGCAGGGTTGCCAGATGGTGGCAACATGAAACGGCCAAATCTCCGAACAAAAAAGGCTAAAACCAGCTACAATTAAATGCTCATTGGTGAATTTGTAATTTTTGATGTAAAAATTCCATTGTCAGTTATTTTTTTCATTGAAGAAAACAATAAGTTCAAGGTCTCCAGAGATATTTACCGGCATACGCTATTGTTAAAAGGCCCAAATCGTCGGATTTGGCCAGAAAAAGGCCGAGATTCTAACCCTGTTGGTGGCCGCCAGCGAGCAGCCATTCAGGGCGCCAGGGCGAGCGAAAGAAAACTGCGACGTTTTCTGTTCAGTGTCCACAGGGACGTCGAAGGGTGTACTAATGTATTGCGCTCTGGCCTTGAAGCAGATGGTCGTTTCTCAACAATTCTGGATTTTTATTAACTTCTCAACAAGAATACTTCACAGTACAGTACTAAGAAGACTTCACGTCTGTACTTAGTGAGTTATCGTTCATTCGGTTCATTGTCTGTTCTTATCTCAATTTTAAGCTGCACGTTATAGATATCTTTAATAATACCTCTGTCTGTATGTTTAAACATTTAAAGTTTTCATGGATAACATTAAATGCAAAATTCCAACAAGTTTAGTGAATTAGTAGAACTTCTTGTATATTAGAACTTGAATTGTAAAACCATTCACTCCTATATATGAAACGTGGATACTTTGAAAATTTAAACATCAGTATCAATTTCTGAGCAATATTATTGTTATTGCAATAATATTGTTATTGTTTATTGTTTTGAGTAAAATTATTGTTATTGTTATTGAACTTTCTGTATTTCTATGTAATATTCATGACGTGTTTGTTTAGCAGTTCGGTTTAAATGTGGTTACATCTGATAACAAAAATAATTGATGGGCAATAATTGATAATTCAGTCCGAAGTTAACAATTTGGGACTTCTTTCATTGCGTTGGCTATCAAAATTCTATGTTTGTTTTGAATTTTTATATTTATGAATACATTGAAGCCTAAAAATTGCAGTGAAGTCGCTCTTGAAATTTTAAATTTACACGAAAATATTGAACTTTTCGGGTTTAAGCCAGATTTGTAAGTTGATTTGGCCGTTACATCTGCCAACATCTGGCAGCCCTGTCTGGCCTGGTGCCGGTGCAACGTCAGTGTCGATCCAGAGCTCGAGGTGTAAGTGTGTCGCTCTTCCGCAGGTGCGCGTGCCACGGACTCTGTTGTTATAGCC
>NW_025935387.1:0-301 GCF_000764305.2 Hyalella azteca | reverse complement strand
CTGCAGTCCCGCTGTTCTCGTCCTGCGCCTCGCTGCAGTCCCGCTGTTCTCGTCCTGCGCCTCTCTGCAGTCCCGCTGTTCTCGTCCTGCGCCTCACTGCAGTCCCGCTGTTCTCGTCCTTCGCCTCACTGCAGTCCCGCTGTTCTCGTCCTGCGCCTCGCTGCAGTCCCGCTGTTCTCGTCCTGCGCCTCACTGCAGTCCTGATATCCTCCCCCATTATGGCCTCTCGCTGCCATGCCGAGGGTCGGGTCACGATGATATGCATAAAAGTTTCCTGTTTAAGAGACAATGGCGGTCTTGA
>NW_025935386.1:0-1446 GCF_000764305.2 Hyalella azteca | reverse complement strand
CACTTTTGAGTTGTTATGTGTGGAATATTGTTGACGTGTGTTGTAAAATGTGATGTAGATGTCATAATTTTCCCCCGATTAAAATATCATTATATGTAATTAAATTAAGTGTACCTTCTTCAATGAATAAATTAAGTGTACCTTCTTCAATGAATAAATTAATGGAACTAAACGATGATTTGAACTTCATTACTGAAGACGATAGAATATTTTGACAAATTTATAAGCATCGGTGAAATTTTAGTATAAGAGTTCGAGAATTATATTATCCATACAATTAAGTACGCACATTTTACCCGTTTATGTAAGAATATACCTAAAGAAAAGTCTTGCTATACAAATGAATGATGGCAGTAGGTTATTTTTTAATAAGTTTGGTTCGTTATCTATTAGGGAGTGTTTCATGAGAAATGAATTCTGAAGTAATCAATAATTAAAAACAAGGTACCAAATTTTGGGCAATGCGATTCAAGGTTATCCGGAATGAAGCCATACGTGTAGAATACAATCTAATGATATTTTTGGAATCACTAAAGTTGTTATGTATACAGAAATGATAGCAAGTCTAATTGACAAAAATATTCATATATCCATACATTAACTTGTTGCATAATTAGAGGATGTAGAGATATTTCTAAAATATCGTCAAATCTGAATTAATTCTGTAACTATACAAACTGTTTCCCTGTGGTCAGTAATTCCGTATAAAACAAAATCACCGGTAAGACCAATAATAACAATATTAATCATAGATGTTTTACTGTAACTCGAGTGAGTAACTGCTCGAATTTTTCAAGGTTTAGGTCACTTGACTGTCGCTTTAATATTATATAAATATATTATATTCAAATATCCACTACGAAATATTTCAATAGGACAGTTCATTCCATTAATTTATAGACAATCTGATTTGAATATTTCATTATTTTTATGGTACAACCGAATTTTTCACCATCTTTTCAAATGTTTTCGTTTTTTAAGCACAAAAATAAAACACGGCGATATTTCGTTTAAAACAAACGCGTCAGTATCTAGCTATACCTGCAAAAATTAAATGATCTTAGTTAAATTAAATTATAATTAAATGCTTTTTTAAACGCAACATTTTGTTCAGTAATTAGAAATGAGACAATATATAATTTTTATTCATTTTTGGAACCTATGTGACTTAATGAGAACTCTAAGTTGCAACACATCCTATCAGAGCATTAAAACATCTATTCTATTTTAAAATTGGATTATAGAGAAAATATTATGAAAAAAATTTAAAACATGCATCACTCATCTGCACTGGACTCGTCTTATTTGATGAGTAATATTGTGAAATGTTTCCTTAATAGCCTGAGTTTGCGGACCATACCTCACGCTTGCTAATCTAGCGTAAAGTTTCATGACGGTGTGAGATTAAAACTTCAGACTTTGTAAAATTAGGCGGCAAACACCAAC
>NW_025935385.1:0-293 GCF_000764305.2 Hyalella azteca | reverse complement strand
CCTGCCACCATGCTGGTATCCATGATACTTTACTGGTCTACTTATAGTGCTCAAAATTGAACTTGAGGGAGAGTCTAAAAAACTCTCTGCTTTGCCACTATGGGTGACGGAATTGCCCGATGTCGGAATATACCGCGTTTACCCTATCACCTAGGCCTATGTGGTATAGAATTCACCTTAGTGCACAATTTACTACCTTGGTGCACACTGCACAATCAAGTTTCCAAATGTGTTAAAAATTTGCTGGCAAGTCTGTCATAGACGTCGCTCGTGTAATCGTGTTAATGTTATGA
>NW_025935384.1:0-2680 GCF_000764305.2 Hyalella azteca | reverse complement strand
CTTCCTGATAAACTCAAGGCTGAGATCGCCATCCACGTTCACTTGGATACGCTCAAGCAAGTGAGAATTTTCCAAGATTGTGAACCGGGGCTCCTGGTCGAACTTGTGCTCAAACTTACGCTTCAGGTTAGTCGAATTCAATCGTGAAGCAAGCTTTTGATTGACTATTGATAACCTACTTATATATGTGTACTTTCTTCATGAACTTCCAATATCGACTTGAACGTCCCTTTCGTCAGTATCGTGAACGTTCCTCTCGTCAACATCGATTTGAACGTCACTTTCCTCAATATAGACTTTAACGTCTCTTTCGTCAGTATCGTGAACGTTCCGTTCGTCAATATCGACTTGAACTTCCCTTTCTTCAATATCGACTTGAAACGTTCCTTTCGTCGTCAGTATCGTGAACGTTCCTTTCGTCAATATCGACGTGAACGTCACTTTCGTAAATGTCGACTGAACGTCACTTTCGTAAATGTCGACTTGAACGTCCCTTTCGTAAATGTCGACTTGAACGTCCCTTTCGTAAATGTCGACTTGAACGTCCCTTTCGTAAATGTCGACTTGAAGGTCCCTTTTTACTATATCGACTTGAATGTCATTTTCCTATTCTCATGTTGTTCGTGTCATGAGAATATGAAAGAAAATCATAGTTCACAAATAAAAACTTGCCCATCTTTTTGTTGTTTGTAGTTATTGAGTGGAATACCTACATGCCATTGGGCTGCTTGTTCTCACGCTAGTTTTAGCCACATATATGAATACTCAGGTGTTAATATGATGAACTAAACATATAATTTGGTCAATAATCACAGAGAAAGAGAGATGAACTGCATGACTTCTCTGGTACACAAAATATAATTCACCTGGTAAATGATTACACTCGTTTCAAGATTCCTAATTCCCGATAGATTTTGACAGTGAGTAAATTCACTTGAGTTTAGTTAACCATTTCATCTGACACACGTAAGCTGGCCGATACCAGAGGCTATAATATCGTCACAATCAGAAATGTGAAAAATGTCACTCCAAGTTGAGAATTTTTTTATCATGCATAGTTAAAATCATAGAAGCTTAATTTGTAACTGTAGGCGGCCAAAGTCATCAAGGAAGCTACGCTGCTCATGATGCTAGAGCCCAATGCAGAGGTCCAGCGTAGCTTCTTCGGTGACTTTCGCCGCTTACAGTTTACAAATTTTTCACACAGTCGACTGATATTGTTACGGGAGAGCGGGTAACTATTAACAAATATAACAGAGCTGCCAAAACGCTCTATGTCCCCGGGCAGGAGACGCTACTGGTAACGAGGGTTGACGCATACAATAAAACCTACTAAGGCACAAGAATAAAATTCAACCCGAAGTTTTATTCAATCTAGACAAGAAACTGACACAAATATAAATACTAACTACCTACTTAATCGGCTACTAAACTAAAAAAAACATTTATTCAAATAGTCGACCCGCGACAATTCTAAAACCTATTGACCTTTACACAAAACGGAACACGAGACGCGCCAACTTCACTAGAGCCGCGTATCTCTTCAGGGGAAGCCCTAATACATTAACGTGCGACCCCAAGCGGCACAGACACCGGCCCTGGAACACGATGGCTCGACCCAGGCAAGCCTAGGGGGGTCACGCCTCCACGAGGAACTTCAAGACTCTAGTTAACTCGTCATTAGGCGCTCCAATAGGGTACGACGGTAGGCGCCCAACGCGGCTCGGCTATGCAGAGCCTGTCTCTTATACACATCTAGATGTGTATAAGAGACAGAATGCAATGTTATTGAGTCGTAACTTCGAGTTTGTCAAAAAATTGCCTATGTGACTCAGTCTCCACAGATGTACGGGGACATTTCGATCTATTCGAGATTAACGACCACCCACAATTCGGCTCTCACCTTGCAGTTTCTCTTCCTTTTGGACCTCATGGGGCAAGATTCTGTCAAGCCTAGAAATAAAATTTATGAGGTCAGACGTTCCACTTTATTACGCCTCTTGCACACGTTTGAGCGAAAACGAACGTGCACGTTTAGTGCGATCACTACAACTAATCTATTTTAAATTTTTGAGACCATACCGATGTTTTNGCAATTTACGAAGTTTTTTTTATTTTAATTCAGCATAAAATCGAATTTTTTATCACGAAAATGAGTTTTTGGTTCATATCGCGTAATAATATCCTTTAATCCTTCTCCAATTAATTTTATTATATATGATGCAATACAATTGTCCCACACGGCAATAAGTATTGGCTACCTCAATTTGGAGCAAAATTTTTCAATTCAATTTGCAAAGACGTACTCCTGCTGTGTCACTTGCAAGTCATTCCTCGTTTAGATCTTTACGTTGTTCATCACGATCGGGCCATTTTTTATAAAATTGTTAATAAAATTCCAGTTACAGTAATGTCTATGCGACTCGTGAAAGTGTGTAAATGTTTTTGTCTTTGCCTTGTTCGTGTGTTTAAATAAGATTAATACATATTTAGAGGTATAAGCGCCAAAAGATCACCAACAAAAAAATCAATTTGATCATCAAATGTTTACTGTACTAATTTTGAATCCAGTGGGCATAGAGCATGTTCGTATTACTAGAAATCTGGTGTGTAAGTAACATTTAAAATTTTGCTTACTTAGTTAATTATTTAAAAATGTGCCTTCAGCCGCAGTACTCCG
>NW_025935383.1:0-533 GCF_000764305.2 Hyalella azteca | reverse complement strand
TAGTTATTTAGTCGATGCTTGTCTGAAAGTTCTCCTGAATTTTGCCTAACAAAAGATTCCAAATCGGGCACTCGATTCATAATTTTTTGGCCCGCGTTGATTTGACTGTTTGTCTACTGAACTACACCGTATTTACCAAGGCTTCAAATAGGAGTAGCCTTGACGACTGTTAATACCAGTGACAAACGGAAATTTACAAAATATAACTCAGTACTCACTGCAGTGAGTGACAGAGAGCGCATTTTCTCGTCGACGAAAACTTGAGGGTTAGGTTCGTGACAAAAATTGTCTTGAAAATATCTCTGCATGGATAAAATATCACTTAGCAGCAAGAATAAACAATGAAATATAAAAATCTGTCTCATTTGTATTGGTTATAACATGTTCAAAAATTATGATATTAAAATATCAGGTGTTTCCCTTATTTTGTCCAACCCTTGTATGTATATTGTGGACGCAGGCAGTGTGTTTCACATTGCTATCAGTCCTGCGTTGTTAGGCTGATGTTACTCTTCTTTGATTTACGTATCGAT
>NW_025935382.1:0-334 GCF_000764305.2 Hyalella azteca | reverse complement strand
AACGCTGTTCCCTCATAACGCAGTTCACTTATAACGCTGTTTATTCATAACACAGTTTACGCATAACGTTGTTTACTCAAAACGCTGTTCACTCATAACGCTGGTCACTCATATCGCTGTTCACTCATAACGTTGTTCACTCATAACGCTGGTCACTCACTCATAACACAGTTCACTCATAACACATTTGGGTCCTTGGGTATCAGCTAACTGCGTCAAGGCAACAAAAAATTTCGTAGATTTTTTATTGAATGATTGACTTTAGTTTCAAGCTGATATATATATATTTATATTAACATGGTTCGTACAATTACCGGACAAAATTAATTACAAT
>NW_025935381.1:0-3117 GCF_000764305.2 Hyalella azteca | reverse complement strand
TTTCGATAAGGATGAGTAAGTTGTCTGTTCTTTTAAATACTGCAAATATTTGAAGCTTTCGATAAGGATGAGTAAGTTGTCTGCTCATTTAAATACTGCTTGCTTTCAAATCTTCCGACAAAGATGCGTAAGTTGTGGATTCATTTCAATACTATATATAAGGATTCTAAGAATTCTACAAACATGAGTAAGTTGTCTGTTCATTTAAAAAACGCCGAGGTTTCAAAGCTTTCGACGTAGATGAGTAAGCTGTGAATTCATTTCAATACTGCAAGGCTTCAAAAGACGATAAATTTGTCAATGCTGTTCAGTTCCAAAGGGCTGAAAAGCTTATGAAGAGGACTAGTAAGTAGTCAATGCACTTCAACACTATAAGGTTTTGAAGCTTTCGGCGAAGACGAGTGAGTTGTGGATACAGTACAGGGGCGAGTCATAAAATTGATAAAGTTCTACCAGTTCTGAACCACTACTTTGGGATAAATTTACACATTTTAACTCCCACCTTGTCTCTGGTTCGCCTGATTTGCTTATCATGTAAAAATTTATTTATATAATTGTATTATATTGCACTTTACTGATGTACGTGCTGATGTCGCTTTAGTCATCTATGCTCGTCTTAAGCTGAAGCTGAATAAGAATATTTGATTTTGAAATATTCTTTCCGATTCCGATTACATAATTATTCAAGTGCCGTTTTAAATATACTGGATATCATTTCAAATCGCTTTAATGAATCATAAAATTAGTCATGGGTGCAACACGGACGCGAGGTCAAACGAACAAATTAAACACCAGTGGGGATAGATCGCTGCCTGTCAAAGCCATGTCCAAAGGCATGTTGGGTCGAATTTCTTAAAAAAAATTACTAACTACTATTCCCAAATTGCTATTACTATTATTTATTTATCCGGGCTGTTTCCACTGTAAGGATTCTTTCTGAAATTGGTCGGAACTGTTCAACTGCGTGCATTCGACCGTTAAATTATGTTGTTGTGATGCCCAAACTTAGGAGTTGTCTTGCTATTCTGATTGCTGATCATTCCTATATACGCCAAAATCTCATCATTCACGAGCAACAAATTGAGGGCTGATTAAGCTTAAAATTTGAGTTATAATCAGCAAATATCATAATTTGAGGTACGATTATTAAAGATAAGTCAAGATATACTTTAGAAAATGCATCTCCAAACGTGTATTATTCAATTCACGATAATGATAATTAGTTAGGATAATTATTTTCTAAAAAAATTCTAATATTTTTTTAGAATAATTTGTGTTATAAAACCACAAGTTGTCGCATATTTTTATTAGGGCCGCTGAAACAAGCAATGTCAGAAGACACCAGAAATAAGAAGGTGGCCTGATTGGCCTCATTTTAGTCATCCCTAATGTTGCTGCATAATGGGCCGTTTAGCCCTAATTGTTGTCATCAGTAGATCTAAATGTTATGTTCTCGTTAAATTTAATGGCCTATAATTAAAAACTAAGTTCGGCAATTTAAATGCCCATCGGGAAAAATACGTAATTATTGGTTCGAATCTATACCGAATTTTTCTATGGCGTCGTATTCGAGTTTTCGATTTATACGGAATAAAATAGCTGCGTAATGTACAGTGGGGGGAAATAAATATTCGTACACTTGAAAAATCGTATTTTAATGTATGTAAGTACACAAACTTAACAGGAAAAGTGATTTAAATTATGTATAGAGACGCATAGTATTCAAAAATACTATCAAAAGAAATTAAATCTCAATGCAACAAAAAACAATGCAACATCTGTCTCTTATACACATCTAGATGTGTATAAGAGACAGCTTCTATTATTTTACATTATTCGAAATGGATGAGTTGCGGCAAGGAAAAATATTCATTTATTTATGATGGTTTGTTCACTGATGCTTCTAAACTTTGTTCAGATTATGCGTGTGTTATGTCATGAGATTTAAACATTCAATGCTCTGATTAAAACTCACTGAACGCAATGGAAAATATTAGCTTCCTACGAGAGTAGAAATATANTCTTTCTACCCTTAAGCTTTGTTACCATGTTAACGATGAATTCCTTCTACTGAATTCTCTTTTTCTAAATTCTCTTCGATTACCCGATGTGTATTGCATGCACGGGTTATTTATTGCCGTAATTCTTCGATCGTAAGGTGAATAAGGAACATTGAAACGTTGATGCCTGCTACACGCCCTAGACAGGGGGCACTCTCACGCCGTTGTTCGTTGCGTCTCTACCACGTAATTGTTCTTTATAGAGAATCTGACAACGTCAAGGGATCAATATGTTGCGTCACGAGTTGCCGTGTGATGGCCTACTAAAAATAAGTCCTGGATGAGGCTGCAGAACATCCCTGCAGGCATTGATTTAAACTGTCACTCAAATTATTATCTGTATTTGGATTTAGGGCGCTAGGCGCACTTGGTTTCTTCCATCGACTATTCTCAAGATAAGGTCTTCGGTCTTGCATCAGCAATGTGCACCGCTTTGTATACATTATCTGAAATAATGAGCTAGAATAATACGATATATAATATATTGTGGGCAGCTTATCTTCAAATTATTGATTTTATGAAAAAATATTTTTACCTTAAGTTGCCGAAAATTGAAATTTTTAAAAATGCCTACAATAAAGCTATTATATCGGGATCTTAATCCTAGCTTGTAATTCCGATTGTTAAGTGTATATTTCACGGCTTCTTAATGCAAGGTTTATGGATTACCTATAGAAATTTTAGGGCACTCCTAAGACGACCTTTTTATTAGTATTGTTTTATTGTCGTAATACCAACTCTGTTCTAGGCATCGACCTAAAACGAAACTCACGTGAGGAATAGCGTAGCGTGACAAAACTTTCCAGCCTCTTCTCTAATCCATCTCTCATTTGGCACGCACGTTGCGTCAAGCGCGATTGTTTCATCTATCGTGACTTCTCCTTGTTCTTTCGTTATTTTTCCCATAATATTGCAAGAATTTCTACCCTAAATCTTAATTTCACGGCTGGTTTCTAATTTTTCATGAATAAATATTTTCTTTTATGAATTTCCTTCCTTGTTTCATCTATTTCCTGAACTTACATAAATTCTTCCTCATTGTTCGTGACCTCTCATT
>NW_025935380.1:0-191553 GCF_000764305.2 Hyalella azteca | reverse complement strand
AATCATGATAATTATGAACATTATGTATCCACGAATAGTAAACGCACAAATTTTAATTGTCATTGAACAAGCTTCACTTCATCGTTATACATGGTAAGGGCTTGGACAGATAATTTTTAGACATCGTGACACGCTGGAAAGTCTTTTAAAGACTAATTTTAGTAATAGTTACATGAGGCAAAGATTCAGATAAAATTAGTTCACGTGTTATTCACGTGAACTAATTTTATAAAATAAAATAAAATAAAATAAAATGTTATAAAATAGATAAGGAATAAATTGATTATCTCAAATAATAATGAAGTCATTTTCTATGTCAAATAAAACTGATCAGAATAGGTAACTCGCTGAATAATTTTACTTATTTTTAATCGCCTAACGAGATGAAATTTCTGGCTTTGCATCTCACGTGGCTATATATTCAATTACATCACATTGTGAAGAAAAATTCGAGTTCACTTTGGTGAGGCTTAACGATGATTCGTTGGAGTTCGTATTGATTTCTACAAAAATCGAAGACGCAAAACTTAAAGAATGAACGTGAATATACAAATATATCATTTTAAATTTCATAATATTAGAGTAAAACCGACAAAATAAAAAACAAACATCTGTGGCAAACAAATAAGAATAAAGCTCCTATCGAATCATCGAGAATACTGGGTTGATTTTGCCATGAGTAAAATACGAAAATAATTTTATTTAGAAGGAAATTTATTTATATCAATAATTTTACTTAGTAGTTGTTTTAATAAGCAACGAATTCGTTAGTCGTGGTCATGGTTCCACCGCGAACATACGGGATATGAAGCTAGCCGACTGACCGCATCCAATACACATCGCATTGAGAATGAACGTTCGGAGACGTTGGCTATTGAGAAACCTCAAAACCCATGTTCGAGCAAGGCTACAACACACGTAACATTTGCTTGTTTTTTTTTGGGGGGGGGGGGTTAATCTAGTATTTTAATTTCTTTGGCTTTTGCCGTTATTAAGGTTCTGCACTTACAAAATATTTCATAGTACTTCAATCACTGTAGATTCTGGAATCATTTTCAGTAAAATGGAGAAGCGTTTCCATTTACTATATGAGTTTGACTTGATAATTTCATTAGACGTACATTTTGAAGGATACGACTTGGCGCGTTAATTCAATACAGCCTCAAGTCAAATTTCTACTCATGCATATAGACCAGTGGATGTACATCAGGCAATCAATTTATAATCTCAAGCTTGATTAGCCCTTCGCGCTCTGAATGCCACGGAGCAAAATGACAAATTCAAATCTACGACAATCGATGAGTCGACAAATAAGTATCTATTGGATTGGTATAAATCAAATTGCATCGAAATGTGCAAGGAAAATTTTGGCTAACCCAATAAGTTCCGCAGTTCAAAATCTACTGGAGTTTATTTCAAAACTCACTGGAACTTGAATAAATAAGTCGGTTGCTTATGTGTAACGTCATTTTGCTTCGTGACTTTTATTAGTTTTTATTTTTACTATTTTTTATTAGTTACTATATCAAAGTATTCTATGATACAATTATTATAATTATATAAAGTTATTATGCATGAAAATATATTTCAAATTTTCCAACATAAACATGAGGATAATAACAACACAGACCTAATAGTAATCTGCATTTTTCCAGTTCCTAAAACAACAATAACTGGAACAATTTTCAGTTCATAGAATTCACCACACATGATTCATTCAATTTGACGTATTCACATTTTAACGCAAAAATAATTCAAAAAAAGAGAGTATGGACAAAAAAAATGTGTAAAATATTTTACGTGCATGGAAATTTTTATTCATAAAAAATTAAATTATATAACCATTCTAGCATATTGAAATAAATCAAACAAGGCTTTGAGGGGCTAAATAAATGAATGAATGTTGCAAATGCGGACGACTAACAAAAGGAAAAAAATGTTGCAGTAAAAATAATGCAAACGAAAACACATATTTTATTTTCATTAATATCTTCCTTTGTTTACGCCTAAAAAATATTATTATGAGCCTGTAATGACATGGACCAGATGAAAATATTAATATGGACCAGGCACTGTGCATCGGAATACATTATTAATAATACAGGAGATTGGTTAATATATCATATGATACATCGCACGAGCGCGCAGCAGGCCGGACGACGGTAAACTGTAGAGAAGAATTAGTGTGAGAATAATGTATATGATAACACATTCATGTCAAAAACGAGTTACATATTTTTGATCACATTCTTATCAACACAAGCAAACTCAAATTATAGTGTACCCTAAGAGCTCGTATATGTGTCTGGCTAAATATCACACGATGTTTAATGCTTGGCTCGAAATTTATGAAAAAATCATTTATACTATTCGGAGGAGCACCCTCTGAAAGTATAGTGGTTCCGTTCAAGATATTGAATTAATATAATAAAATATTTAGAAATTTAGAATTAGACTTCATTGTAAAAATAAGATTTGTTTATCCAGGAATGTCGCCCCAATGAACACGACAATAGTTACCTTCATTTCAATTTTTAGTATTTAGATTCATTCCGCTAGAACCTCCTATTAGAGTAAGTAGGTACTTATAGGTGTAGCATCGGTCATCCTGTACTAATTACTTTGTTTAGTAGCTAAATTGATTTATACTGTTTATGATCGTTTTCTATGTAGGGTAACATGGGGCAGCGAGCCCACTGCGGGTCACGGGCCCATAGCGGGTTTCTCGCTAAGTATGGCAGATATTGGTCCGTGTTCTCTTCCTCCAGCCACTGTCGTGTCACCACCAGCTACTGTCGTACCACCTCCAGCTACTGTCGTGCCACCTCCAGCCACTGTCGTACCACCTCCAGCCACTGTCGTACCACCTCCAGTCACGGTAGTTACACCTCCAGTCACGGTAGTTCCACTTCCAGCCACAGTAGTTCCACGTCCAGTCACGGTAGTTCCACTTCCAGTCATGGTAGTGTCAGCTCCAGTCACGGTAGTTCCACTCCCAGTCGATATAGTTCCTCCTTAGGATATAATTTGATTCTTTGATCTTGGCACGTAGAAAGTCCGTAGAAAGTCCGCGCTAACAAAAATATAATTCGATAATAATAAAAATCTCAGTTCGTCGTTAATGTAAGAAAATATCGTTCGAAAATTACAATGCAAACGCAACGATCGTTAACATGTTGCCTGTTATGGCAGTGGCTGAAGTCTGTGTTTGAAACAATGTAAATAATCTGAAACCTGTTGCTAATTTGTAACCTAATTTGCTACAGTAAACTCCCCTGCTATGGTCGTGGCTGAAGTGATCTCTGCTTGATATAATATAGAATAAAATCATCATTACCTTGTTGCTACTTGTAACATTATCGTACCTTGTTGCTACTTGTAACATTATCGTTACCTTGTTACTACTTGTTACTCAAGTTGTAATTGTAGACATGCCTGCTATGGTGGTGGCTGGCGCGGCAGGCGTTGTGT
This sequence comes from Hyalella azteca, assembly GCF_000764305.2. Taxonomy (NCBI): domain Eukaryota; kingdom Metazoa; phylum Arthropoda; class Malacostraca; order Amphipoda; family Hyalellidae; genus Hyalella; species Hyalella azteca. The sequence goes on along the minus strand of NW_025935380.1, from coordinate 188,082 downwards.
CAGTGGTTGTGACAGCCGTCGCCGTGCCAGTACCGGTTGGAAGTGTAGGTGTTGTTGGAATTGGAGTAGTGATTCCTGATAATGAAATTACATGGAAGACAATTGAGAATTAGATGATAAAAATACATTGGGCATACATGATTGACTGTAATCTCTTACAACTGTTACGATCAATTCAATATTTATTTTATTTCGATATTTTTTTTTACTAATTAAATGATTGAAAGTGGGATTCAGATCTTCCCGATTAATTGATTTTAATCGTAAATGAGAAGTACTCTTAAATATTCTCAATTACGCATCCAACCATTTGGTATTTTTTTGAAGTGTTGCAGTAGATTATGCAAAGGATTTTTGAAATTTATTATTCCGAGAAAAGGTAAGTAAAATAAAGTGCAGAGCTGCTGACATTTAAAATCTAAAAGACACTTGTCATAATGACTTAAATCTTGTTGCAAGTGAAGCTTTTTTAGCTCTATTTATTTTATACCAAGACTTGACCAGAGCTGACGAAATCAAGAGCGTTCCGTAAACGAATTAGAATTTGCGGAAAAAAATTTGAATAAATTTCAAAACAAGCCGTTGAAATTTGAACGTCAAGCCGAAACAACAATAATTTCCAATTGGTTAATACAGAGCAGGTTTTATTCGTGCAATTCTATTATTTCAGTTTTTAGATACAGGGTGGGGCAGAACCGATTGAGCAGTTTTGAGGCGAAATAAATGAGTAACGGAGGTACATAAGGAAGAAAGTTTATTTTCCTCGAGGTCAGCATAACATACCATTTAGAATACTTATGTTTTAAAAATGATATCAGGAAGATGGTGGCCGTTATAGCTGCAACACACTGTTGGAGTCATTCTTGGAAGTTTCCTATAGTACGTTCACACACATAGCGCGGTATGGCCATAACCTCTGCTGCAATAATCCGCTACTTTAGCTATGGTAGGGTGTGAGGGCGATTTTTGAACACCCTCTCTTTTAGATGTCCGCAAAGAAAGAAATCGCAAAGGCTCAAATCCGGTGACCTTGCAGGCCACTGTAAATCACCCCTCATGCAGAGACATCAGACGTCCGGGGTCTCTGCGAGGTCACCTGATTTGTGCTTACCTCGATGAAAAAAAAATTTTTTTCTTTATGAACCTCCATTACTTTTTTATTTCTTCTCAAAACCGCTCAATCGCTCTGCCCTATACCCTGCATGAGCCTTCAAAAATTCACAAAAAATATAACATCAATTTTAATGAATTGATTACGAATGCATGCAAACTTGAGCATATTAATTAGTTGGAATTAATGATTTTCGTTAACAATACGTCACCAGGTGTTGATGAGATGAAGACATTAGATTTCAATTGACCATGAGAAACAAAATTTTAGTCTCACCTGTTGTTGTTGTCACTTGTGTTGTTGTAACCGTTAAGTCTGAAAACAATGTTGGAAGCGGGGTTACAATGTATTTTTAGCGAAAGATACTGTTACTTTTATGACTGTTTTTTTTGCATTAAAATCACATGAAAATTTAGGAATGTTTACAAGAAGTAGTCAAAGGTTTGAATACACTGCACATAAATCGTTCCTTCGCAAACCGTTCACTTATTTTTTACACGTGGAGGCAAATTATCAGTTTTTTTGCATGTACGATAATAGGTGACTCGTGCAGTAGAGTCATGCAAAAAAATTCACAATTTATGTAAAAAATTTCAGAACCTCACGAGTTCAGATGCGTCAAAAATTTAGCAAAGACTCACCAACGCAATTAGCGAGTGAAGTGAAGTTTTGAGTAGCGGTCGGTCCGGCATTGAGAACCCAGGCGCCAGTAGGCGAGCAGAGCACCGGCATGGCAGTCATGGGGGGAATTACGCCTGAATAGTTCAGGACTTCTCCTAGACCACAGGAGAACGTCACCACGCCCGTAGGGCAGCCCTGAACAGAAATGAAATTTTGATCATTTAATTTTTCAAAAGAATATTTGAGAATTACGCCTGAATAATTCAGGACCTCAACTGGACCACAGGAGAACGTCACCACGCCCGTAGGGCAGCCCTGAACAGAAATGAAATTTTGATCATTTAATTTTTCAAAGGAATATTTGGGGATTACGCTTGAATAATATTTCAGGACCTCAACTGGACCACAGGAGAACGTCACCACGCCCGTAGGGCAGCCCTGAACAGAAACGAAATTTTGATCATTTAATTTCTTAATGGAATGTTTGATTGATTGAATTTTTCATAAAATTTCGTTCACATTGTTCTCTTTTAAAATATGTTAGATTGATTATATTTCTTTTTGTTTGAATCAGAAGTAGACCATGATCAAAACCATAGACCATGACTCGGGTTCACCATGACCAGAAGTAAAAATTTTGTTAATTTTTTTAATGTTCAATTGATTACATTATCTATTTGCTTGAGTTGTGCCTCGGCTAGATACTGATAATTATAGACTTTTACTCACGGCTAGCAGATTTGATGTTTCATTCAGCACGGCGAGGCTGGAGTCTGCGATGGTGTAATTGGAGTAAACGATGTTTGATGCGGTGAGGTCGATGAAGCACATATCATCTGCATAAAGAAAGGCAAAAATAATATTAAAACAAAGTACAAACCTTGCAAAAACATTCAATATGAATGCAGTTAATAAAAAAGGTTAGTAGAGCCTTATGAATGAGAAGTGACCACGTTAAAAAATTTTCTGTGCTATGATGCGAAATCAGAATTGACAGCTATCGCATGTGTGCATTGAGAAAACTCTGTAATCAATCTAAATTTGGATCATTCGATAAATAAATCAAATAAATAGGACCTATTCGATAACATTTAAGCAATAAATGCAGCGTAAAACACCAAGATGGTCAAAGAAATTAAGCTTAAGAATTTTGTAAAATCAGTGTTTGAAGGAGGCAGTTTTCTGGGTGATATCGATAATTTTGATCGAATTGTTTTTATATTTTTTTAATGACTCAAATTTACGAATGCTCACCCGCGGACATGACGCCGAAGACACTCAGAAAAATAAGTAGACAGCGCATGTTTTCAGTTATTTTACGGTGTATTTTTTAGAGCTAACCTGCATGAAAGAATTCTTATCATATATTTACTGAAACGATAAAAGATAGTTAAGCATCAATGGCTTGCCATACTTTAATCAAAAATCTTAATTTAAAAATAGCATCATCGAATATCACTAATTAGTATTAAAATATATAAAATTGAATTTAACTATATTCTATTCAATGCTAAACTGACGTCGATGTCTAACGTGAATTTAGAATGGAAAAAATTGCAGCTACGAATAGTGTTATCAAAATTTATTATCGAATTAACGATTTTGATGGCAATGCAGAAAATCAGAGAGCAGGAATAGGTGTCACAAGCGCCCTCTCTGGCACCTAACTGCCGAGCTCACGAGAGACAAGCCGCTCGGCTTCACTGAATTATGCATTTTGTTCCAATCAATAAATGCATTTACTGTCCATTAGATATCAACGGCTGCAGTGTCTTTCCAGCAGCACATTATTCGTTCATCGAAAAATGCAGTTCAAGGGACACTTTGCATTAGGAGTAGAAATTTTATGCGATAAAATGTTGGTTGAAGTAATGGACTGTGCTGTTACATTAGATGAACGCTCTAATGCACTCTTAAGAACGTCACGCGAACGTATACTGAGTACGTCCGTGTCTGTAGTGTGTTGCTTGGATGGTTGGTGAGTGCGTGTGTCTTTAGTGTGTTGCCTCGATGATGAGTGACCATGACTGTAATGAGTGTAATGCATCGAAGACGAGTAACTCCAAATGTTCTGGGAGTGAAGCTCTGAATATGAGTAACGACGAATAAATCATGTAGTAATTCCTGTGAGATATTGCCTCCAGAAATAACACTAGCTTAGGGGCATCTATTATTCTTATATGTTTGATGGACTATTTAATAACGACTTGCAATGTTCGGAAGACGGTAAAAATAATGACCTATAAGTATGAACGATCAGGACGATTTTTAGAAATCTCAAATTTAAGGTTGTTGAGAATAACGGTAATGTTGCGAAAATCATTTTTAGCTCTCGAAAAAATTCTACGATAAAGTCGGAACGTCCTCATCTTGAAATCCTGGTGAATTTATAAAAAAAAACATTCATAGAAAACTAATAAGACAGACACAGTTTAAACTGCTTGAATTATTAAGTGCATAGGGGAGCTTAGAAAAGAAACCGCAAACAGAATTTTATAAACCGTGAATTTCAAATCAGCACTATTTCATTTTGTAACTTAGCGAATTTCAGTACCAAATTAGATGTATATGGTATGAATTTTGTTCAAACACGAATGTAGATTGCTCCACAAAAAAATCGATTGTTCTAAAAAATTGATTGCTCGGATGAAATCGATTGTTGTACAACAATATTCATTATGGAATCGAATTATTGTTCACTATTATTATTTGACAACACTTGTTCTATTATTTAATTGCTTAAAAGTGTTATTCTAACTGTATATATCTTACTGGTAAAGCTGTCGTGGCGTTATGAGACTTATAATTTAAATTTTATATAAATGTAATTGTACTAAAAACGATAAACCCATCACTAAACAAACTCAAGTTGATGGTAGTTGCCTAATTCGTGGGCTTTCTGACTTCTAGAGTTCACACCTAAGAATGTCACCTTTTTTTAAATTAAATGCATATTTCAACATCCTATTCTGACTTCCCGTCATGATTCTTAGAGTTTGAATCAAACTAGTTTGTGTTTAGGCGAATCTAAACCTGGCCAAATAACATTAGTTTCAACTCGCTCGATTTGAGTGTTTGCAGGGAACACATTTCCTAAATATTCTATTAATGAGGAAAATTGAGAGCAGTTACATGTCAGCTGTGCGATGTTTTCATAGAATATGGGTTATATAATATTTATTGAAAATCTAGTCAGCTTCCAGTATGTAAACTTTCGATAGAGCGTACATAAATAAAACATTAATGCAGTATATACCGATCTTCGTTGCATTAACGTGCAACGCTCGCAGTTCAAAGTTAAAACCGTTCCAGAATGTACGTAAATATTGAACTTTACTGGGCTACTGCATTAGCCATCGGTTCCGTAAAAGCTTCACTAATGCATGATATTCAGTGTTCATTGTAGTCGAGTTCATATCACGAACAAAAAGATATGAATGAAGTATTATAAAGTCTAAAAATTGTTAGAATTTAATTTAGAAAGTTCGATTTTAAGTCATTTTCAATACAAGGCATTAGATTTTGTAGAAGCATTTCGGTAGGCACTTGGTCATTCCTTTAATTAATACTAAATACGACGTTTCATACGTCAGCCATAAGTCAGCCATATCTCATTCGTCTGTAAAAGTACCAAATAGGAATTTCTCCCTTCATATCTTCAAAACAACCCAGTTTCTCCGATGATTCGTTGAGAGCCTCGGTTTTATTTTCCATTACAGATGTCTTTTGCTGTGCCTTTTTTACGTTCAAGATTGTAGAATACTTTTAAATCGGGCTAAGTTTTTGAAAGTCCGAAGGAAAGGAAAAGATCGAAGGATAGTTTATTCAATAGAATAATCTATAAACATCGTGTGGAAAATCCAACATTATCCTCAAAAACTTGATTTAAGGATATGACCTTGCTCAGATATTCGTATTGGTGATCTATAGCTGCTAATGCATAGTGGGTAAAACACGGGTGAGATTAAACATACAATCGAGATCACAATATTTCAGCAGGAGAAAATGATAACGATAGTATTCATCTTCACCTTGAAATTCCATGATGAATGTAATTTTACGGTTCGAGCATACGGTTTTCTCCATTCTATATATATTTTTTAGGTGATTCAGTTNAATGCGCTAAAACCTTTAGTGTTCAACGCCACAACGGATATAATATATCTCGTATTCAATTATAATAAATTCTTATTGATTAATTTTGTAGATCTTCATTTAATCGCGCAGAATTTTTACGTGCGGAACTAAGGTAACATGCAAGTTTTCAATGCGGTTCTCTATTAAAGGTTTTCATGACCCAGTGCTGCCCGCTGCAGCCTGCTGCCTACGCATGACGATTGATCAGAGGCTGATCACAAAGTTATACATTAGTATACTATAATAATCTTGCTGCGTTTTCTTCGATCGGCGAAATTTTCTCTGAAAGAAAATTGACTGAATTTAGCACAGAATGAAGCAATTTGAATTTAGAAATCTTTAAATTTATTTGTCTCGTTTTCTTCATTGCGAATAATTTTAATTCCAACTTTCTAATTTCTTCAATCGAATTATTAGCAATGAATAGTAATAACATATCCTTACTTACTTCAAAATGATATATTCAAATAATAACATGTTTTTTTATCAAACCAGTAATGGAGATGAACTATCAATAATTAGAGTTACTGTTCAGTCCACTGGGGAAATGAAAATTACTTGGATTTAAATGCCTAATTCATTGAATACAATGCTTTGTTGATTAATATCTGATGCATAGTCATATTAATCAAGGCAAGATGTTTGAACATCTAACATTCCTGAGCACCATTCGCTGGACGTGAATTTATTTGACCAACCAATTTATGAACCATAATTTCAAGGGGTAGAAAGTAATTGCCATTCAACCACTGTTTTCAGTGAAGATTTGCAAACTGATGATGTTTTTTTCTCGTTGTTAAAATTTTGTTAGCCATTTTTTGAGCAATTTGTTAATATAAACGAGAAGCAACGAAATGTCGGTGACTGTACGTAATCTCCAAGTGGTACGCGGAAGACGCCTGGTGATACTCGGTGTCCGTACTCAACCTTTAAGTGGTACGTGAAAAGTACCTGGCGGTACTGGGTGACTGTACGTAACTTACAAGTTGTACGCGGAAGGTACATAATGGTACGCGGCGACTGTACAAAACCTTAAAGTGGTACCTACGCGGAAAGTACCTGACGGTACGTGGTGGCAGTACGTGGAAGGTACATGATGGTACGCGGTTACTGCACAAAACCTTAATGTAGTTCGTGTAAAGTACCTAGCCGTACGCGGTGTCTGTAGACAACCTTAAAGTGGTACGCGCAAGGCACTTGATGGTACACAGTCACATAAAGTTTGGCCTACACTCGAAACAATGAATGGGTCATATGTTACGAATAGTGACTCACATTTCTTCTCACACAGCGCGGGCAGCAAGTGGACGCAGCAGTGATGCCTCCAGGGTGATCACAACCGGGCAAATTGATGCGCTATTTGGAGAAAATCTCACACATTTCTCTGAGTTTATACGAGTATCCATAATACCTATCGTGTCGAGACGATGAAATAAAAAAAAATATTTTTTTTGGTGCAGACGCTTTCGCATTTAAAACATGCCTCGTAAAATATGAAATTGATCATTTAGTTAATGATGGAATACTTAGTCAAAAAATTTTGTAATTATTTTTCCCTATTTCAAAACGGGTGATAAATGGGAGTTTTACATTAAACATATATCTTGAAGAGTCCTACTTTGATTGATTTTATGGCAGCCACTTTTTTTATAAATATCATTATTGTAAATAATTCAGTATCAAAGTTATTCACTGGCTCGGAAGATTATTTATCCAAAGCGACTTATTTATCCAAAGACAACGTCGCTAATAAAAATGAATGAAATAAAACCAGTAAATTTGATTTCTTCATTTATTAGATCTAATTTTTCAACACTCTATACTTGATGCACAACCGAATAGTTCAATGCGAGATATCTTGCTATAAAAATTCACGACAATTCTATTCGATTTGAACAAACTAACCTGACAAATCTTTATTTAAAGCCCGTATTCAATAACATTATATATCATTACGATATATAAATTTTATAATGGAAGAAATCGACAGAAATTTATATGTTTTGATTTCCCAGAAAAATTTTTCTGCGAATTAACTTTCAATGCCGCTCACCGATTCGTTCTCATTCATCCCTTAAGTGATGTCGACATTAATTGAAAACGCAACATTCATACCCAGACATATAAATAAATTTAATTAGGAAAAAAAGAAAGAACATAAAATTAATACCAAAAATGTGGCCTGGGGTGGAAAGAGCGAAACAATCAAACAGTTTTAAGAAGACATTGTAGCAAATATTTTATGCAGTGCAGACAAGGATCCATTGAGAACGCTGCTGCCGGCGACCTTTAAAACCTGTAAATCTAAGTTGAAATTTCATTAAAATACAGGGAAGTATACTATGTTATATTATACTGTGTACTGTGTTATACTATACTATACTATACTATACTATACTATACTATACTATACTATACTATACTGAGGGTATCCACATACATTAATTTATTTGCAATGAATAAGTTAAAAAAACGTTTGATAATTCAAGTAAATTGTAGCCTAGCATTGCGTGAGACATGAGAATTTCTCAGAAATTCAATATCAGTAACCTCAATAAATGTATTCACACATGTTGCATACTTACAAGTATCAGTGATACCAGACTTACGTGTAGTTGTGGTCATTGTAGTGAACCCGCCTTCGCCGGTCGCTGTGGTTGTAGCTTCACCTCCTGCTATGGTTGTTGTGGTGGTAATGGCAGCGGCTGTGGAAATGGTGGTAGCACTTCCTGCTGTGGTGGTAGACGAGGTACTGCTTTCCGTAGTGAGAGTGGTTGTAGCAGAAGTGGTTGTAGCAGCAGGGGTTGTAGCAGCAGGGGTTGTAGCAGCAGGGGTCGCAGCAGCAGGGGTTGTAGCAGCAGGGGTTGTAGCAGCAGGGGTTGTAGCAGCAGGGGTTGTAGCAGCAGGGGTTGTAGCAGCAGGGGTTACCGCTACCGCTACTGAAAATGTAGCGGCCGCTAGTAGCGGCCGCTACATGTAGCGCGCTACTGCCCACCTCTGACTATACTATACTATACTATACTATACTATACTATACTATACTTTAATGAGATTATCCAATTTCAGTAAGTTATTAGCAATGAATAAGCCAAAAAAATGTTTGATAACTTAACTAAATTGTAGCCTAGCATTGCCTAAGACATGAGAACTTCTCAGAAATCCCAATTTCAGTGACCGCAATGAATTCATTCTCACATGTTGCGTGCATACTAGTATCAGTGATACCAGACTTACGTGTAGTTGTGGTCATTGTAGTGAACCCGCCTCCGCCGGCCGCTGTGGTGCCATTCGCGTCGGTCGTGGTAGTGCCCACCGCTGTGGTTGTAGCTCCACCTCCTGCTATGGTTGTTATGGTGGTACTGGCAGTGGCTGTGGAAATAGTGGTAGCACTTCCCGCTGCGGTGGTAGAAGCAGTACTGCTGTCCGTAGTAAGTGTGGTTGCAGCAGAAGTGGTTGTAGCATTGGTGGTAGTAGCAGCAGGGGTTGTAGCAGTAGTGGTTGTAGCATTGGTGGCTGTTGTAGAAGTGGTTGTAGCAGCAGGGGTTGTAGCATTGGTGGTTGTAGCAGCAGGGGTTGTAGCAGTAGTGGTTGTAGCATTGGTGGTTGCAGCAGAAGGGGTTGTAGCAGTAGTGGTTGAATCAGTTGTAGTGGTATTAGCCGTGGTAGTGGCATTAACTGTAGTTGTTTCAGTCGCGGCTTTTGTCGCTGCAGTTGTCGATGGCACTGGCAAAAAATCAGGAAAATTTTTCACGAAATCAGCTCGGAAAAATCAGGAAATATTTTTTAAATATAATCATTCATAAAGATCGAATAGATGAATAAATATAAGAGCAAATGCACATCGCGAATAAAAATATCCGCGCTTACTGAGCTCCTGAATGCAAATTGGGCATCCATGTTAAAATTTGAATTACAACGTTTACAAAGTTATATTAATGTCAGTGATTTAAAAGTAAATCGCTGGGATAACATTTAAAATTATAGACCACTATATTTTTTACGAGTGAAGTAACGGCGGAAAAACTTAGTGAAGAAACTCGATAAAAGGCTGCCGCGGATGACCGCTGTGATGCTCGCTCTTGACGGCATTGTTCGAAAAACGCAAAAAAACGGTCTCACCGGCATTCCAGTGGCCGGTCGCTAAGTGAAAATAAGCCGTTTATCCGTTTTTTTCTTATGTTGTTCGGGTTTCTAGTGTTAAATTTGAGAAAAAACGGTCATTTGGTGTTTCTTTTCACGTGTCGGCCGGCCACTAGAACGCCGGTGATACCGTTCAACGGTCATTTTTTTTACAGTGTACATTTCTGAAAGGACTAATGCGATATAATGTACATTTTATTAATTAATGTACATTTCTGAAAGGACTAATGCGATATAATAACAAAAGAGCTCACCAGTTGTGCAGCTCGGCTGGTAATATGAGGTGTTGAAGATTGTCTTCATCTCGGGTGCGGATGCGTCGGTCGTGAAGATCCCAGCTGTACACGTCGCTTTTAGCATGTTAACGCCAGAGTCCAGCTGTAGAAATAAGTTTGTTGAATATAATTTGGGACATAGCAGTTGCTGCATCAGCCAGACACCGCATTAAAAGTGGGCGTTTGCACGTGCGTTGACTGGGCCTAGCACTAGAAAAATTCATCAAAGGCTACATTTTGATATTCCAGTTGGACCGATTAAATCATGAAGCAGATACACACATTCGATACAGGCAAATATTAATACTAGTTGACATGGATTGATAGTTGAAAAGTTCGAAAAAAGTCAACTAAAAATTAATAGCTTGAAAGAAAACAATTGTTTCAGATATTGGAATGTGTAAAATGGCTTCTCCAATGACAGGAAAGAAAAACTCATGAAGTGATCAAGGCAATAAATTATTTGAACGGATTCAGTGCATTTTTTGTTGCAACTTGATGACAGTATCAAAATTAAAATTTGTTAAATTCAATATGATTTTTAATTTCAAAATAATACTAACTTTCAGTTAATAAAAACGAGCTTTACAGACGAAAATGATTGAAAAATGTTGCAATCAGAGATAAAAATTAAATTTCGAGACTCCTGAACATTTTAAAACAAACAATTAAAAGCAAGCAGAAACATTTTCATTAAGACGTTTATCGGTAGTAAAATTTCCAGGAAGTTCTATCGTTTTTGGGGCATTCAACTGACACTGAAGCTGTGGTCAGTGCTCACGTCACTAGATATGTGCTCACGACAGATGGTATGAGCTCATGTCAGATGGTATGTGCTCACGACAGATGGTATGAGCTCATGTCAGATGACCTGTGCTCAAGTCACATGGCATGTGCTCACGTCACATGGTATGTGCTCACGCCACATGGGATGTGCTCACGTCACATGGTATGTGCTCACGCCACATGGGATGTGCTCACGTCATATAGTATGTGCTCATGTAACATTATATTTGCTCACGTCACATTGTATGAGCTCATGTCGGATGGTATGTGCTCACGTCACATAGTATGTGCTCACGCCACATGGTATGTGCTCACGTCAAATGGGATGTGCTCACGTCATATGGTATGTGCTCACGTTTGATGGCAGGTGCTCACGTCAGATGGTAGGTGCTCACGTTAGATGGTATGTGCTCACGTTAGATGGCAGGTGCTCTCGTCACATAGTAAGTGCTCACGTCAGATGGTATGTGCTCACGTTAGATGGCAGGTGCTCTGGAATGTCTTTTTTTACTAAATTCAAAAAATATTTATGTTTACAATTATCAAGTAACAAATTATAGTTTACACTTTATAATTTACAAAGTTACAGTTTACAATTTAAATACAGAGATCTGCGAAGTAAATTAAACAGAGACGCGAAGTAACAAATTAGCACCAGCTACTACAGTTAGCGACGAAATTATTCGCACTCACTTCATTTTCAATGTTTTCTTCAATAACTCGAAAATTAATGAATGTCTGAGCCTAAGATTTAATTGAACTAGGCAGTATGTAAAATGAAAAATAACAATACATTTTCAGAACAATATGTAACTTCTAAACGTTTCAACATGCAAAAATTCCCCAAAACCTGTAGACACAATTATCATTCAAGTTGGCAAAAAATAATATAGTTGCAATATTAATAATCATTGGCATGTTCTTTCATCTTGATAGCCTCCTGCGGACTTTTGTATAGTTTTTTTACGAGATTCGCAGTGTGTCAGCTTTGATATTATCCCATTCTTTAATTGCGACTTGTTTCAATTCCTGTCGATTCTTGGGAGCCCAAAAATGATTCTAACTTTCAATTCTTCGATCTGGTTCAAATTGGTCAAACATTGACCTTCGTATAAACTTAGCTTATAGGTCTTATAACTATAAGCATCTGAGTTCATTATTCCATCAATTATTGAAACTAACTTCCATGTGCCAAGTGAGGCGAAACAACCCCAAAATATAATTGATCCACCCCCAGGTACGAATGTTCGGATTGTGTTCTTCAGAATGAACGCCATCCATTTTTTCCGTCAAATCTTCTTCGTACTATTAATTAAGTCCAAGTAGCTCAATTTTTGTTACGTCGCTATATATTATACTTGGTTCCGAAAACCTTCCTCTTTGTCCACGCATGAGCTTGCGAATGCCAATCAAGCAGCAACATAACGTCGTGTGTGAAGTGGCACTCGTCGAGGTCTGCGTCCATGCTGGACATTCTTAATTGTTGGGACAACGCTGTATGGTAAGCTCACTCACGCTTGTTCCCTCACCAGCTAATCTATTGGCCATGTTCTTCAACGCCACTCTTGGATTCATATTTACCTCGCGACACAGTTCCGGAACTGATCGTTCCGATAGTTTTGGCTTCCGTCCTCATCCAAGCAATGTGTATTCAGTACTAAACTCTACAAACGTCTCTATCGCCGACTGGAAGGTGGATATTGGAACATTCCGGTGTTTCGAGATGTATCCATAACCATTGCCTGTATCCATCGAGATGTATCCATATTTTCAAATCCATACTGAATTCCTTCGTCTCGCCCATCCTGAAGTTTGCAGTCAAATGGCAGGAACAGACACCTCTTAAATGACGAAACTGATAAAAATATCCACCGGGATAATATCAAACCGGATAGCACTTCGAATCTCATCAAAAACTATAGACAGTGACTGCAACAATTATTATTGCAACTATTTTAGTATTTTACAACTGAGCGCATAATTGTGCCAGAATTAAGGTGTTTGAGAATTTCTGCACGTAAAGCGTTTTGAAATTACACTTTGTTCTGAAAATGTGGTGTTATTTTCTGTTTTACATATGTACTGCTTAGTTCGGTTAAATATTAGGCTCATACATTCTTCAATTTTGCGAGTTATTTGAGGCAAACATTGAAAAGAAAGGGATGTATGAATACTTTTTTCGCTAACTGTAGTTTACAAAATCCTATATAAACTTATTTTGTTCCCCTTCATGTTTTAGGCTATAGAACCCGCCTATAGTTAAGGGAGCTCAGATGTCCTACCTTCCAAACTTCTTACATATACATCCTACTACTACATACATACATCCTAATACTGCATACATACATCATACTACTTACATACATAACAGGACTCCAGATGTTACCACTGTTAGTGGCATTGGTCGAGGCGTCGGTCAAGAAACTGGGCGTCGAATTTTGGAATGTGAAAACGCAGTAGGGTTGACCTGTTGAAGAACAACCATTAATTTATGCATATAATTATACATAGTGCTATTTGATATTGAAATGACAAACTTTTGTCCGTGTAACACTTTATCGGAACTGCATTGATTTATTTAAATGGTTTTCGGGGATATTTTTTCAGAGCTAGGATGATGTCGGTTTAATCTTATTTATGTTCATGCAAAACAAACATTTATGTGCAGCGAATATTTTTGAGCCTTCTTTGTAAATTTTGAAATAATAAATACTATGTTGGAATCGACAATAAATAAAATTTCAAAATCTTGCAGTTTCAGTGAATGATAATCGTTCAATTTTTTCATGCTTTTCATTCATAATTACAATAGTGTGAATGCTAGTGTTTTTAAAAGAAGTGAATATTTATGTTTCAATTGAAATTATATTATACAATTGAATTCATAAAATGAATTAACATTATTGCGAAACTACTAGCACTTCACGGCTTTACAAAATAATCTTTACGATAAAAAAACTTATCTGAGCTGAACTCAGCTTATCACCTCTGCAGAGCAGCGAGCCTGAAAAATGAAAAGGTTTGAATAAGTTTAATTTCGTAAGCATATATTAACACGCTAACTGAGTGAGATTTTGGGGGGAAAGACGATTCAAGAATTCCATTAAGTCCAAGAGAAAATTTTCAAAGTAGGTTGAAAATCGTGCATCAAAGATAAAAGGTACGAATATGATTCCAATTTTTGAATTATGTGTCACACATTGATTATTTGACTGGTTTTCACAAACCAGCTGCCGGAATGGTCAATAATGTTTTATTATTATTAAATAGAATTATTCATCAAAAACAGATGCTCGTATAACGTCTACAAGACCTATCGTCGTAACGGAGGTTTCAGACGTTCCTTGACTAAGGGTGAGTTTATACTCGATCAGGGAGAGACATGGTATTGGCGAGAACTGGTATTGGTAAGACATGGTATTGGCGAGAACTGGTATTGGTAAGACATGGTATTGGCGAGAACTGGTATTGGTAAGACATGGTATTGGCGAGAACTGGTATTGGTGAGACATGGTATTGCTGAGAACTGGTATAAACCTTTGTATTGTGGAATAGCCATGTGCAATAGGAGTTACCTTTTGTGTAGTTTTTTCCTGTTACCATTCTTTTGATAATTAATTATATTGTTTACTTTGCTATATGTTTATTGGTGTAAGTACCTATTAAGTTAGTCGACTTAACATTTTCCTCCACGGCTTCTTTACTCTGCGCGTCTGAATCTTTGATTAATACCATTCTAATTTGCTACAATTAGAAACGATTATTGGTAAGACATGGTCTTGGTGAGACATGGGATTGGTAAGACATGGTCTTGGTGAGACATGGTATTGGTAAGACATGGTCTTGGTGAGACATGATATTGGTAAGATATGGTCTTGGTGAAATTTGTTATTGGTAAGACATGGTATTGCTGAGAACTGGTGTAATCCTTTGTAGTATGGAATAGCCATGGCAATAGGAGTTACCTTTTTTGTATTTTTTTTCCTGTTACCATTCTTTTATTAATTAATTATATTGTTTACTTTGTTATATGTTTATTGGTGTAAGTATTAAGTTAGTCGACTCAACACTTTCCTCCTCGGTTTCTTTACTCTGCGCGTCTGAATTTTCGATAAATACCATTCTAATTTGCTACCATTAGAAACGATATCTTCATCCTTAGGATTTTCGGCCCAACCAAGTATTTTTATTCTAAATCTAAAGTTATAGAATGAAATAGAGTAATTTTTTATCAGCAACGCATATATGTTAATACTTTCGGCGCGGAAGCATTCCGCAATACTTGGTTTTTGTTTAGAAATATCAAGACAAGCAACCCTTTTCTTCCGAATAGATTGTGATGGGAAATTTACTTTCTTTCCATTCAAATTTCATTGAGTAATCAATTCAATTGGGTCAAGGAACTGTAAGAAAAACTAGATGACCATAAATTTTTTATGATGAAAAACCATGTAAAACTAAAACTATGAAGAACATTAAATTCACCAATTATTATTTGGTGCTTTGCTGTTTTATGGTTTTGATGGTATTTAAAAATTATTGTTTATATTGTCTTTCGTTCACTATTACTATCATCTTCCATCACAATCATTATTTTATAATTTTATAGTTTATAGCCAGTGGCTCGTTAGAAAATTTATAAAGGTTCATTTTCTCCCCCAAATTTTGTATTCTATTTTCCGATTTCCGACAATGTCATGGAGATTTTCAACACTAATTATTGTCATTCGAGTATATGTATAATAATTACCTACATGGTTATTCGGGACGTAATTTCAGTGAAAAAAATAAAACCTATAATAATAGTAAGCTAAACTGTTATTTTGTGGTATTCCATTCACCTGAGAACAGACACTCGGGGTGATATTCGGTGTCGTTGCTCATTTTGGTCACAACGCCCGTCGATGTGAAGACCCCTGATCTGCAGGTGGTTTCGAACTGTTTCTTCTGAACATCCAACTAAGGGCAGAATATATCCACTATAAATTAAAAAAATATTTAGAAATATGAAAATGTCCTTAAAAATGTGAAGTTCGTTAGAAATTACGTGGATAATTTAGTGCCCATTTACTAAATATGCTTTCTGTGCATGCAAACAAACTCTGCAATGTGCCTCTTCTTAATTCAACACTATTAAAAGGGCAGAATTGTGATTCGTGGATGAATTTATTAATTAGAATTTTCCATATATTGTTGATTTTTATTTTGCTATGGCTATTGAATCTGAATAATAAAAAAATATTAATTAAATTGTGAAGCGATCAGCGAAATTGTTGCTCTATATTTTCCAAAGCGAGCATCAATTTCTTATATCGCATCGATTGATATGATCATAGTTGATGATGGCGCACTTGCTTCTCATTTATAAATGACAATCGGGTGGGATCATTTATGATTGTAAATTATGAATTATCCACAAGCTTTTGAACAACATAGAGTACTTTAGGAAAATATATTGTCAAGAATAAGAGAGCTACTCGTTTTGAACTACTTTTATTTCTTCGCGCTTGTAGTCTGGTGCAAAATTAGCATTTTATGGTGTAAACTTTAATCTTTTTCATGATTACTCATGTCAATTTCATATTCAAAGTGAACGCGATCGTTTATCTTGCTGCTCACCTTCGAACAATTCGGGATATACGTACTGCATGCACATTTATTGCAATGATTCAAATTTTCAGAGAGTCGACAGTCGAACAATTCTTCAGATAACGTTGATAGATCAGAAGGCGGTTTAAGGAAGTAATTTTAAATTCTTAAAAACGTTTCGAATGTAACAACGTTCATTTATAGTTGTAAGAGATATTGAATAATGAAGATTTATTTATTAAGTTGTTAGGTTGTAAGCAGTATTGAATAATGAAAATTATTAACCGCACGTGTATAAACAAACAAATTTTGTCATTTAATACTAATATAATATTATCGAGTCCATAATGAGTAGGAGTACATACTTTACACTGAGTTAAAACATGACATAGAATTTTCTTAACTTACGTTTGTGACGTTGGTCCCATTGGGTAACTGATAGGACAAGTGGATAGAGTGAAGCTCAGTTTCGCACGTCAAAACCACTTTTTCACTCTCGCAACCCTGTCAGAGATTCACGTAAATGCGCCCAACTTAATTTTGGTTTCACAGATAAAATTTAAACATGCACGCAGTGACATCTAATTAAAAAGGTTATCAGAGACAAAAGACACTCAAAATATTGTTACTTGCTAAATAGACCCTTTGTCAGCCATTTCTACTGAACTCCTATCATTTATCATAAATATGGAACTTAACACTAGATTAGGCTAATGATTTTCACAGTGGAACGGCTTTTGATTACAATATTGATTATTAAATTGGAACTTCATTTGAGTAAAATGTTGATAGTTGAATGGGAACATCGTTTAAATAAAATGTTTATTGTTTGAAAGGAACGTTGATTAAAAGTTTCTATTTAAATATGAACGTCCATTGATAAAATGTTGATGCAAAATTTAAAATTAACAAAATGCCGCAACCGTTCATGATTGACGTACGAGCATCTGAACGTTGCTGGCATTGCCGACATTTTTGGCCGTCGTTGTCGCGTTCAAAATGAAGCTGGTGGAGTTCACGAATTTTAGGCCACAAGTGATGCCGCCTGGAAATTGTAGAGATAATATCAAATAAAAAAATAAACCAAGTTTATTATTGTGCTTGAACAACGAACATTCGTAAAATATTTGGTTTATTATATAAAAAATTAGAAATTGAAACTGTAAAATTTGATATTTTATTCCATAAACAATTATTTAAATGATTGAATAATAAATCCCGCGGTTGGATATTGGTTCAACACTATTTGTATCGTTAGTATAAATGATACACGACAAAGAGAATATGACCGTTACGTTTATTTGTATGCAAATATAATGACTGTGATGTGATAACCCTCTGCTTTTAAACGGACCGCGAAACCAGCATTACCAGGAAGAGTTGGATAGAAATGTATAGGCGAATTTTTATATCCCTTAATTTATTCGTGAATGTATTGAATGAGAAAAAAATATTCATGTGCCTCGTTTATTTTAATAATATTAGGATGCACAATTTGACTAATTTCAGCTCAGTTTTCGTTTTGAGAGACGACGCTGTATAGTGTTTTTGTGTGAGGTGCAACATTAAGTTGGGTAAGCTGCAGTAATTTTGACTTGTATTCCGAGTAAATGAATTCCGTGTCGAAACTCTAAGACTGCAAACAAATTATCAAGGAAATAATTTACCTTGACAGGGTCCTGCCTCGCCGCATGAAGAATTAAGAAAAAAGTTTACATAAATTTTTTTATAAGTTAGATTCTTAATTGGTGTCCCATAAATTACTAAACAGAAAATGCTGAACTAGTGAAACGTACCAATGATAGATTCATCGGTGCTACTTTATACTGATGATTTTTCAAGTAACTTCCTACTTTGCTGGTAGTTTAAGTGATCTTTTGGTGCAAAATATAAATATATTCTCAATTTGTACCTGCTTCATCACGAAAAACAACTTGAGATAACAGATTAGCATATATTGACCAGCGTATTTAGTTGCAAGGCGTCATAAGGTAAAGGCAAATATTTTGTGATACCATACAGTTTCTCAAATAAATGTTACATTTAATATTCATCATCACACCAAAAAGCGTTTGAAATAATTCACCTCATATAGCGCTAGGAGCGACTATAATATCATACTCAGACATTAAAGTATATGGTGATCGTTTAGTCGATGAGCAGCTGCAATTTATTATTCATTTCGTTTCGGCATGACCTCGCTTTGAAATTTATTTTTTTAGAACTTCTCTGTCAATATTAAACTCCCATTTCAAAATTACCCGTTGATTTTCGGCGGCCAATCATTGGTAATAAAACGGCCACCAATGTTTCGCCTCTAATATTTAATACCAGACGCGCCGCGTGGTTTTATCAGACCAAGAAGTTGTGTGTTAATTCTAACTTTACGATCAAATATTAGCTCGAGCAAAAAGTTATCCGCTCCAAATCATTATTCTTTAATTTATTAGAACTATCGACCAACACGTACCAGCATTAGTTTCTTTTGTATCCACCATCAAGATTTAATTTATTTCAGTGTCCAAAATATTTATGACAATATTTGTTTCATGAAAAAATGCTTCACGCTAATTTCCTAATCCAGCATGGCACGACATTGATTGTTGGAATATGTGAACAAGTTTGTGATAATAAAAGTTTTTATGGTTTATCATCTCAACAAAGAAAATATACTTAACAATTTCACGTTATGGTGCTGGTCTGAAACGCATGAAAAATTGACTCACTATGCGTGATTGTCATGAACGAACTTCTGAATGTTGCCTTCAACTTCAGCCACAGACTTGACGCATTAATAATTTTGACGATCCAAAGTTCGTAGTCTCGGTAATCGTAACGATACCGCGGATCAATAGGCCAGAATTCATATTTTTCTGACACAAAATTAGTCACCGATTACCTCGAACCGGCAGGTTACAATCATTGCTGAACACATGAAAAAGTTTGAAGTCGAGGCATTGTTGCCCAGGTGATTAAAACAATGTGAATGGCATCGTAGGCACTGAACAGGTTTGCTAAACCTCAGGTAGGAATAACCACATGACAATTAGGAATAATATGGTAAAATGATAGCGGAGTATAAATTCGTGATCCAAACTAGAAGATCATTATAAATACGAGGAAAGGTTTTTTCCGAGAAAATAGCAGAGATCGCAAGTCAAGGCAGCTATTTACGCCTATCATGCCGCAGGTGGCGTGTAGTTAGCTCAGCTGCTAGCGCTGTCATTAAAACTTACTGATTCTGCGCAGTCGTTGACGCAGTGCACTGCATTAAATAACGCTTTATGGTGTCTCTGCACACTGCACTGAATGCAGCTCAATTGTGACGCAGTGCAGTGTATTGAATGCAGCTCAATAGTGACGCAGTACAGTGCATTGAATGCAGCTTGATGATGATGCAGTGCAGTGCACTGAATGCAGCTTGATAGTGACGCATTGTACAGCATTATATGCAGCTCGATACTGACGCAGTGCACTGTATTGAATGCCGCATAAAACACTTGATCATTTATCAGACGAAATACGCTGAAAGTTTTGTATAGCANCAGTGCACTGAATGCAGCTTGATAGTGACGCATTGTACAGCATTATATGCAGCTCGATACTGACGCAGTGCACTGTATTGAATGCCGCATAAAACACTTGATCATTTATCAGACGAAATACGCTGAAAGTTTTGTATAGCATATTTAATTAAAAAGCTTGTGTACACTCTTGGATTATATTCGTGTAACACCTTTTTCGTGGAGCTTATCAGGGAAAAGCTGTTTAGAATTTTTACATAATTAAGAAAAAATCAAGTTTTCTTATTCAATTTTAGCCGTCAAACCAATTTGCACTAAATATTTGGATTTAAAACATGAACGTTTTTATGAGAATAATCTATAATTTCTAAATCATATGTAATCAGGATTTTTACAGGCGTTTATGAACAGCATTATAGTACGGTCTCTTTAACATATTTTCGATCAGGATAATTTCTCATTTCACTTTTGATTGCAGATTGAATTAAGTTCTTTTCCAATTTTGTATGCACAGTTAGTTAAAGTTAAGTGATTCTGTAAAGATAAATAAGCCAAACTCAGCAGCAATCAACATAAATTTGCGACTTGTTCATTACTTATTCCTACTGCCTCTTCATATATTTACGAAGTTAAATGGCTGCCTGACATGATGCGATCAATGTCGTCTTATTTAAGTCGGCACATCTCATTTGGCATGTTCATTTTCTTATTGAAGGCCATTTCACAGTTATTCTAGATGTTTTACCCTATTTAAGAAAAAAGTATTAATGAAAAATTGTTTCGCCTGAATGCATACAATGCTGATGATAAAAAAATGTATGTCACCATTGACAATATATTATAAATATTGATCCAATACAATCTGTACAGACATCGAGTGAGTCTTTCAATTTAAACCTCGGCATTTCTTTCTGAAACATCAACCAAAAAAGCTGAAATAAGCTGTTGAATTATAGCCCCTGAATAGTCTCGTGTGAATCCATTAAATTCAAATTGTAGGGTTAGACATAAACAATGACTGACATCTATAAAAGAACCAGCAATCCCAGTTGATGATTTCATGGCCTCTGACTTCATGCCTTGTTGGAGCGTCAAGACAAATCATTATCAACGGCCAAAAGTTTAGCAGAAACTTCTCTCCATTCCTGGAATAGCTATAGAAGTTCATCTGCTATTCGCAATTGCGATGATAAAAATCGAAAATGTTCCGCGCTCTCAACTCTGTTGTACGGAATAATGATGGCACTTGGAGCTTCATGATTGATCGACACTATGCTATAATGTTGGTCCTCATAAATGAAAAATTTCGATGTTTTAAAGTTCTGTTTAATAATGAATGGAAAAGTTCAACAGTTACTACCTGAAAAAGTAAATACGATGAAACTGAACAGCACTAGCGACAAAAATGTAACCTTTAAATAAAACATTAAAATTGACTATTCGAATTAGAACAGCATTCGTCGAAGATTCATTTCTATGAATTGACAGTTATGAATTCAATTTTATGAATTTATTATAATGAATCGAAATAGCTGAAAGAAATGCTTAATCCTTTCATAATTGGTTAGGGAGCAGACTAATATTTATTTATTTTTATGTCTGAATACCCGGCTTATTGTTTTGAGTGCATTACCTTCGAGAATTAACATCAATCATTTGTTAATAGAAATTCGTAAACGTTTTATTTATGAAGCTCCTCATAAAGGAAGCACCAATTTTTAACAATTCAAATTGTAATAAATGCTTGCATTCATTACCATACTTATATTTTTTATAAAGATTTGTACCTTATCAGCAATATTTATGTCTATGTCTTTGGAGTAACGCAAATAAATTAAGACCTGTTCAAACTGGCAAAAATTGAAATGAGACATTAAAATAATGAGTTAGAATCCCGTAGAGTTACAGGAAGAGATCGATCCCTGATCCGCGGAGAAAATATTTAATGATGCTCCGTTTCTTAACGTAGGAACTCGCTATTTGTCTAGGAACATTAAATCCAAACAACGAGTATCAATTTGTTTTTAAAAGTGCAAGTTCTACTACCTATAATGCCTGTATACTTATTTATTATATAAAATATGTAAGAAATGCAATTCTAAGAGCATTTCTAGATGATCATGAAAACGCATTATAAGTCATCAACTACTTATTTATTTCCAACTGAAGTTTTTTAATCCAACATATGAAGCAAAATGTATTTTCATCTAAATAAGTTTCATAAATTCATTACTAATTGCCGAATTTCTGTGAGCCATACTATTTAAGGCGATATCAATATATTTTCTGTGCATTTTCAATCACGGACAAATTAAATAGTCTTGTTTTTGGCTCCGTAGGATTTTTTATTCGCATACATAGAGCATGAAATTAATTAATCGGATATTGACAGGCCACTAGAAGTTGTAATTCACATGGGAAATGTTCGTAATGTTTAAATAATAATATACGTTTAAAAATTATTTTTTAAAGACAACACTTCTAAAGAATCCAGTGTCTCCAATGTTAAAGATGTGCAATGAATTTCTCATTTTATTTTTGAATATTAAAAAATTATTTTTAAGTTTGTTTAATTCATAAATTTTTTCAAAATTATTTATTCTGTCAATTGATTCATGCATCGCCTCCGACTTCACACAAGTGTGCAAAATTTCAGATCAATTGGACAGGTAAAAGTGTGTCAAATATCAGTTATAAGATTTGTAGCTGACAAAATTTTTTTTCTTCAATTTTTTAATATTGATTTTTTTTTTATTTTTAAATCATTTATTTTGTCATTTGATTCATGCATTGTCTCCAACTTTACGCGAGTGTGCAAAACTTCAGATCAATAGGATAAGTAGAAGTGTGTTAAATTTTGATTATAAGATTTGTAGCAGACAGACAGACAGACAAACAAACAAGAAGTGAAGTTAAAGAGAAGTGTTGTAAAAAGATAGTCCTCACTTGCGGCCGTCAAGACAGTCAGCTCTCAGAGGCCGCTGTCAAGACAGTCAGCCATCAAAGGCCGCCGTCAAGACAGTCTAGCAACTAATTATTTATTTCCAACTGAAATCCTTTAATCCAACATATGAAGCAAAATATATTTTCTTCTAGATAAATTTCATAAATTCATCACTAATTGCCGAATTTCTGTGAGCCATACTATTTAAGGCCATATCAATATATTTTCTGTACATATTAAATCACGGACAAATCAAATAGTCATTGTTTTTGGCTCCGCAGCATTTTTTATTCTCATACATAGAACATGAAATTAATTAATCGGATATTTACAGGCCACTAGAAGTGGTAAGTCACATGGGAAATGTTCGTAATGTTTAAATAAAAAAGATAGTCCTCACTTGCGGCCGTCAAGACAGTCAGCTCTCAGAGGCCGCTGTCAAGACAGTCAGCCATCAAAGGCCGCCGTCAAGACAGTCAGTCATCAAAGGCCGCTGTCAAGACAGTCAGTCCTCAAAGGCCGCCGTCAAGACAGTCAGTCATCAAAGGCCGCTGTCAAGACAGTCAGTCCTCAAAGGCCGCAGTCAAGATAGTCAGCCATCAAAGGCCGCCGTAAAGACAGTCAGTCCTCAAAGGCCGCCGTCAAGACAGGCAGCTCTCATAGGCCGCCGTGATGACATTCAGCTCTCATAGGCCGCCGTCAAGACATTCAGCTCTCAAAGGCCGCTGTCAAGACACTCAGCTCTCAAAGGCCGCCGTCAAGAAATTCAGCCCTTGTTAAATTTCGGTATAAAATATTTTTCACTACTAAAAATTTACTAAACAGTGTGTTGAAGGCCTAATTTATTAAAAAACAAAAAATCGTGCACTTTAATAAGACTTTCTCACCCAAACAAGGCTTCATCCTTGTGAGTTCAGACGTCTTGGTGCCGTAGTGACGTTGCAGTTTGTAGCCGCTGTCACAGCTGACGTTCACCACAGAATATTGCCCGTCGTCGAACGTAAACGTTCTCGTATCGTTACACATCAGTTGAATAACGTCCGGAGTGCAGAGCTGTTAAGGGGGGTTAAAAAAAATGAAGTTTGTGTTTTGACTTTGAAATATGGACGCTGAAAGTTAAGTGAGATCTAATTTTAAGTACATTTATTATCTGATCGCAAATACATTAAAATTATAAATAATTGTAAGATGCAGTAGCGTGGGTAGTCATTGTCCGAAAAAAACGGTATCAAAAATACATAATGCCGAAAAACATCACACCGCAATACACAAGCTCATAAATACAGATTAACGTTGAAATAATCTGCAGGCTATTCCAATAATTTTTCAAAAGTCTTGCTAAAATTTGAAGGATGAAATAATAATGCGAATGTAAAACCAACGTATGAATAAAGAAAAGTACATTATTATGAAATTTTTGTAAATCTGGCACATTGAAATGTACGGCATATTACAAACAGCGCAAGAAACAATATAATCAATATCCAAAGACTATGCACTTGCTTATAAATATCGCTAATAATATCAGTTATTAATGATGTTAAAGGAAAGTGTTTAATTGAAATATTCATTATATTAGTGACGCGTATGAAAGCAAACTCACGGCAATGACGTCCAGGTCGGGACTGTAAGCCGACATATTTCCGTTAGGGATGATTATCTGGTCCGGAACGCCGCCCAATTCAGTCAAGTTGGCGCTGCAAAAATCGTTCTCAGCTGGAAAAAATATGCATGTATCATGAATATTGTATACGTATGAAGAATACGCCAAATATATTCATCATATCTGCATAGAAAAAGTATCAAGTACTTGCTTCACCATCAGTTCAAAACTTTCAAGTTCAGTAGAGTTACACTGTTCGAAAAACAGTAAAACAAAAAAAAAAAAAGGATTTACCGCGTTCTAGTAACCAGCTTCCCTTTAAAAATAAACAGTTTTGCGTTTTTTTCAGATGTTATACGGGATTCTAGTGTAAAATTGAAATTTAAACGGCAACACGGTGTATATTTTCCCGTGCCGGCCGCTTACTAAACGCCGGTAATACCGTTTAACGGTGATTTTTTTCTTACAGTGTAACGACGTAATAACGAAGACGAGACGTAGGTGACCTTCGAAACTTTTATATTGAAGATAAGACGAATTTTTGCTATCACATTATTTGTTTATTTGCAGTTTAAGCACCCCAAGGATATGAAGTATTCTTAGTGAACATTTGTATTGTATGGTGAACTGGACGAGCGGAACTTGAGTTGCAAACTTCTGATGTTGCTCATGAATTTTTTTATTGAGTCCTCAATTGATAACAAGTCCTCATGAATGTCCTCAATTAATAATAAGATTATTTTATAGATTCACTTGAACGAGAATTTCACTTGATTCATTATGCGAAATATGCGAAACAAACGGCAAGCAATGACAATTATTATCAGGTGTAAATGCCACTATAACAACAATCATTTTAATGACGACTAAAATTATAATATATAAAATTTAAAAACCACACTAGCAATAATGAATCAAGAACAGAATGCTAGACTCTGCTTTTCAATAAGCAGAATCTATCATCAGAATCAAAAGCAATCCTGAAATAACACGACAATAGGCAAAAACTTACTTTTACAATCGCCGTTCTGGCAGCACAGAGAAGCCAGTACATAAAGTGTGGCGTAGAAACGCACAAATTTTTCAATTTTCCCCTCCATATTATCGATAAACTAGCCTCCAGTTACCTACAGAGGCTATCACTTTCATCTAAAGCATTCACAAATTCTGCCTAATTTTTTACTATCTCAGCCTAAAAATTCAAAACGTGGAGAGCAACAGAGTTTAGATTTTTAAATCACCAGAGTATACTTTTAATTCAGAGCCTAATATTCTGGAAAACTGTAAATTTTTTCTTGAACAAGACTTGGCAAAAAATATTCCGTTTAGAATAAATTGTCTTGAATTGCTGGAATTTAATTTTTTGTTTGTAATTGCATTCTTGGCCACCGTCAAGACAGTCAGCCCTCGCAGGCCACCGTCAAGACAGCCAGCCCTCGCCGGCCACCGTCAAGACAGCCAGCCCTCACAGGTCGCTGCCTGGTGCGCGTGTGGAAGGCAGTCTCCCTGGTTCCCTCACCGAGAAGCTTTATCGAGATGGGGGGGTTGGAAGGGGAGGAGGAAGGGGGACAAGCGAGGGTAGGAAGTCGATTTTTATAAAGTTTGACCTCGCACTGCATATTCGCACACTTAATTTGTCCAAGTTCATACGCATAATTAGTTCTTCCGTCTACGTTTCTAGTATGTTTTCCTACAGCCCGGTACTAGTATATTTTTCGATAACGGCCAAAAACGCAAATTTGAAATTTTGTTACATTTAGCAAGGAAAGAAAATTTGCTTTAATTTTTTTAGAAAACACTTGTTTTGCATGTGTGGTGAGCAAATTCTTATAACTAAGTCTACAAATTAGAATGCTCTTAAGTCTGAAAATTAATTTTAAATTAATTACCTCGCGAATTCGATTACAAAGATATATATGAAAAGCTAGTGCACTCTGATTTCTCAGCATGGACTTTCAATTTATGTGAAAATTTAGCAAGACACAAGGAACTCAGTTCATATAGAAAAAATCATTGCATTTTCATTGGAGAAAACTATTTTCAAATTATTAATGTCTGTTTAGCAAACTATTCAGAACGTCATGGTGACGGCCTCTGTTTGTACGGTTGCCAGCTCCGGTAAACGATCAATGCCTCGGGCTGTGGCAGAAACTAACGACTCTTATTCAAATATTCTTCGTAATTAAAGTTCATGATTGCTCTAGCTCATGTTATCGTCTTGATTATTGTTCATGATTACACTTGATGAAGTTAGCCTCTTTATTTAAGGTTCATGTTAACTCTTGGTAACGAATATCCTTCACATTTCTGCTCAAGATTACTCATGCTAAAATTATATTATTCCTTAAAATTTCCCTTTCTAAAATAATCCTCTTAATTATTCCTTGTAATTTCCATTTCTCAATTAATCCTCTTAATTATTGCTCATAATTTCCCTTTCTCAAATAATTCTCTTAATTACTACTCATGATTACACTTGCTCAAGGCATACTCGCAATCCCTGATCACGATTGTCTCACTCGCCCAATATTTCCATATCACTTCAGTGATTTGAATTCTTACTTGCAATCATAGCTTGTATTTAAAATTCGAGTTCGTTGATCGGGCTCTCGGGCACTTGCGTGCATTAAAACTATGAAGTTTCATAATTACCTGTACGCTAAGTTCATATCTCGACAAAGCTGCAGTCGGTATTTTTTTCGAATCTGTGAAATGTCGAATAAAAACTACTAGCAAATGTTCTCGTGGTTGTCGTACATTGATAAGCAGTATTAGTTTCCAGTGTTATTTTCCTAAACTTTTATTAAAAATAACCTCAAATTTTTTTTTGTTCTCTTACATTTGAAATTACTTTCAAAACAATATTTTTTACGCTAATATCATTCAGTAGAACTGAAAATGTCACATTAAGTTACTAAGTAACTTCTGAAAATTGTTTTACAGATTTTTAGGTTGAACCTACCATGAAAAACTTGTTATCTGAATTTAATTATTGAAGAAAATTTCATATGAACACGTTAACTTAATTTTATACTAATTCATTTGAAGAAATCCAAATCAAAGGCACAGTATCGGGAGTTTATTCATTGAATTGCTATTGGGCACACAACATTAGGTTTCACTATAAACTTTACAAGGAGACAACAATTACACATTTGCTCCTACCTAACGCATGAGCTAAAATTAATATATCGCAATTTAATACGTGTACGCATCATGAAATGAGACGGGGATTGCGTTCCCTTAATTTTTTGTTTCTTTCGGTCTTTTAATTTTTTTTTCAATTTTTTATTATTTCACCACTCTTCTTGCCTTTTCAGGAGGACCAAAAAAGATCAAAGAGATTATTAAAAGAGATAGTGAGTGCTCAACCTTCAAAACCTTATTAATTAGCTGCTAAATTCGATTCTTAACGTAACAGTCAGCAAATAAATTAAAATAATTAAATACTAATTAAATGACATAGACAGATCGCTCGAATATATTTTTTATTATACAAACGATTGCATGATGTGAAATATTCGTCGCTATGTGATAACATAATTCTCGTTTTGTACCACGCAATATTGATTTCATGTTCGGAAATCTGTTGTTATGGAAACAATTAACCTGTGAAAGTTTAGTAAGATATTTTAGCATAAAAATTTGCTTCGGAATGTATAATTAAAAACATACACTGAAGCAATTAATGTGTAATGTCCAAATAATGAGCCATTTTACCCACAACAAAAGCAGAGGTAGCGCGTTGCGCTAATATGCCCTTTTTTGGGCCAAACCGGATCGGGCCTTTTTCGGGCCAAACTTGCCCTAATATATGCCCTATTTTGGGCCAAAGTGGACCTGGCCTTTTTCGGGCCAAAGTGGATCAGTCTGACCCGCACAAGTGTGAAATACGCATCGCTATTCGGACAAAGTCCCATTTATTCCTCTGAGTATATTAAAAGAAAATTATTAAAGTTACAATAAAGGAGCAGATTCACGCATGAACATAGATGAGCTGTGTCAATTCAAGGCCTAATGGGGAGCATGGCAATTTGAAACGTATTGCAGACACAGATATCTTTTCGCATTAACAACGTTTTCTTTGAGAATGAACGTGCTCTCAATTCGATATTATTTTAGTTTAATATTAAATGAAGAAACAGGGATTTGAGGAAAGGTTCGAATAACCTAGAGCTCTATCCAGAAATGTACTAATCCTGTAGGCTATGCTAATCATTCGTAGTCTAGGACCTAATGATGAAATACAAACAACAACATCCGTAATAGCAGTGCAATAAATTATTTAATGCTTTCCTTCATATGAAATTTTGCATTGACTGTAGATTTGAGAGTTAATAAATTATAATACATCATCCAAAGAAACATTAACCAGTTTTTTACATTTAGAAGGGATTACAGCTACCATTCTACAATTCCTGATCAAAATCATCTTTTTTCGGTTTATGGTGATAGTGATTTTTCTTATGCTGAATTTCCACGAGCCGTTTGCGCCTCTGATAAATTTCTTCGGGGTGGTGAGGCCGATTGTGTTGAATATATTGATGATCAGTCTGAGGGAGAGGTTGCATCAAGCGTGGTTGATGCTGCTCCTGATTTTTACTTGATGTTACTTGTTGTTCATGGTGCCGAAGAGTAGAGGCTGGTCCATTTTTTGTTTCTTGCATGACGTCATCTGAAACCCGAACGCATTAGATTAGATCTTAGTCTTCAGGGTTCGTGGAACTGAAACTTTCATTTTCATTTGAAAGTGGTTTATGAAAATTGTTCTTGAAAGTGGTTCAAATGGTGGTACATCCAAGTGCTTATTGAAAATAAAACATTGAAATTATGTTGATTATAAACCTTTTCTGTCCAGCTGAACGTATATGTCGCATTTTGAAATGTAGCTTTCCGTTTATGTATGGGTGTCATTCGTACAATTATTGAACAAATATGTCGCTTATAATTTTTATACTGCATTATGACCAGGTATGATTATGATGCCCTCAGCATTTTTTCATAGAATAAATTTTAGCAATGTGGTATGATTATAATATTATTTTTGCACTGGCTTAAAACTTGGGCGTTACAGGGCTAAGTTAGATTATTTAGAACTTACTATACGAATAATATTACGAGGGTGAAGTTTCGATAGGGTACCTCAGATTCAGATTTTTAGGTGAAAATTTTCCATTTTTTCAAAGAAATTTTTTTGTCATGCAACGTCCACCTAAATAGAAAAAAAATTGGTACAAGTTTCTAGAATATTTAGAAAAAAGAAGATACGAAATATTACCCAAAAAATTTCTTTGATGATGTACTTCTGGATTATGATCGGGAGCAAATTTGTTGTTTTGAGTTTCCAACAATTCAATAGATGTTCATAACTTCGACTACACTCAATAATAGCATCATAATGCCATGGTATCGCATCTTCGATAATCTTGAGACCCACAATTTTCAAACAATTTTATAAAGACGTAAACAAGAAACATTGGGACTTAAAATATTATATCTGTTGTTCATGAATATAAAATCTTACAAAAGGAGCAAAGTTTTCTATTGCATAACTAGAACCTATTACTTCACTGGGGGCATTATATCAATAATAGCCACATATTTACCACCTTGCGTAACAGCTACGCAAAGCTTGGTCGTGTCGACGAGGCTGCGTGCGGCAGGCGTAAGGTCAGTGGGTATGTTGTGCTGCGTGGCACAGTACGTGTCGGTGTCGTCGGACTGGTACACGTCTGGGGGGGAGGAAGAAAAATAATGCTTCGTCAGCTGTAATTGGTGAAAAATAGAGTAAATTGGTGAAAATAGATTAAATTGGTGAAAAGTAGAGTAAATTGGTAATAAAGAGAGTAAATTGGTGAAAAATAGAGTAAATTGGTGAAAAATTGAGTAAATTGGTGAAAAATAGAGTAAATTGGTGAAAAATAGAGTAAATTAGTGGAAAATAGAGTAAATTAGTGAAAATAGAGTATATTGGTGAAAAATAGAGTAAATTAGTGAAAAATAGAGTACATTGGTGAAAAATGAAGTAAATTGGTGAAAAATGGAGTAAATTAGCAAAAAGTAGAGTAAATTGGTGAAACATGGAGTAAACTGGTGAAAAGTAGAGTTAATTGGTGAAAAATGGAGTAAATTGGTGAAAAATGGAGTAAATTGGTGAAAATGGAGTACATTGGTGAAAAATGGAGTAAATTGGTGAAAAATGGAGTAAATTGGTGAAAATGGAGTACATTGGTGAAAAATGGAGTAAATTGGTAAAAAATTGAGTAAATTAGTGAAAAATAGAGTAAATTGGTGAAAATGGAGTAAATTAGTGAAAAATAGAGTAAATTAGTGAAAAAAGAGTAAATTAGTGAAAAAAGGGTATAGAGCAATACTCCATATTGGAGTATTTTGCCGTCTAATCTAAAATTGTCTTAATATTCGAGTAGAATTATTTTATAATGTTTAGATATGATATTATCATCATTGATTTGGAAGAAAATTATATAAATGTAATTCTTTTATTATTAAATACAATTATTATGAGTAAATTTCTTTAAAATCGTAATATGTACTGGACCACTGCGATACTGCTATAGTGCGGTGAAAAATGGTGTTACAGACTACCTATAGTGGCCAGCTGCGTGATGAAATAAACTGTTTGGCTTTTTCAAAAGTGCTAGCGGTTCCTTGTGTTTAATTGGAATATTCAGCAATACAGTGTTTTATTTCACGGGCTTGTCGGGGACTAAAATGATAATCAAATCATTTTACGGCATTTTTTGGTCAGTATTAAATAAATAATGAATTCAATTTAGTAATAATTTATTTAATGTTGAATATTATTCTTGGTTCTCAACTGCACTTCTCTTTTATATTTCGTACGCCTGGTGCATACGTGTCACTGACATTTTACTTTAGTTCGGTTTTAAAAGCATCTAGAGGTTTAGTTGCGGTGTTGGCTCTAGACTGTAAAGACGGAAATGATTGGTGCGTGTGTTTTAATTCTGAAGATCCGTGTAACGTGTATATTTGACTTTTATCGTGTTATACATATATGTTCAAAATAAATTATTTTACTTCTTGATCATACCTTATGTGCAATACTAATTTTATGTAATCATTTTTACCTTTGTATATTGTTTGTTTACAGAAACCGATTTATAAAGACAACTGAACGAAAAATCATGCATTCAAGTCCTTCGCCAAACTAATATACGTAACATTTAAACTGTATTAATTAATATCTGATCAGATTGTACACAGGTTATTATTCAAACAGTATCAATTAATACTTAATCAGTTACTGCAAAGGTTATTAGGCCTGACCAGTTCTCGCCCACTCCACGGACGCCGTGTCCAGACAGTCCCGGGAGCCCGGCGTCTGGCTGCGCAGGTTCAGGCCGTACTGGTAAGTGTCCGCGTCAAGGCGTGGCGTGGTTCTGGGCAGGGACAGGGTCTACATTATTGTAATTTTAGTCCGTTAGAAAATAACTTAGGAGCTAAAGAAATAAAAAATTAGAGGAATTTTGGAAGATCCATTATGAGTGCTTCAATATATAGTTAACATTTCAAATAGTCTGCAAACATCATTAATCGCATTTCTTACGCTACCTGTTCAATGGCAAATGAACTTGCGTCCATTTATGATCTGGTATTTAAAAAATGAGAAAACCAGCATTGAAAGCTAAATTCATGACACTTCACCTACCCGAAAGTAGCGTACGGATAAATTTCGAAATTCGAATTATCATTTCTAGTCGATAACGAAGCCACGGATCCTCTCTTCACTTTTTTCTTTGACGACGTCCCAAATTGACTGCTATGGATTTTTTGAGCTGAAGCAGCCCGTTTGTAATCACTTGTAGAATATATTCCGTTCACGGGCTTCTCTTTGCAGTCTATGGAGGTTCGACCAGCGGTTGTAGTGTTATTTCGCCAGCTAAATTTTCGCTTGGAAAGCACAGCGCAAACGCAAATTATTATTGCTGATACGAGAAGGATGGCGCTGATACAGCCAGCAATCACCGGAGCTTCTAGAAAACCAGAAGGTGAATTCGAAGAAACCAGGGAAATTTCCTGAACTAAGCCACTTGTGTCACCTTCCTGAGCTGTGAAAAAAGGAAATTATTTATTGCTGACTTATATATTATCATTTATCGTTTTCAGGTTGCTTTCACTATTGAAAGTTGAAATACATTTTCATCTGTGTTTTTTAATAAAGCACAAGACGCGTATTCATGGGCTTCAACACTATTTACTTCATTGCCGCTTCATGGCGGCCCTAACCCTCTTTTCCCTCACAGAACCCTCACAACTCACCAGCCTCGAGGGCACCAGGCATCACGCGGTACAGCACAGTCATGGCGGCGGCCCTAACCCTCTTTTCCCTCACAGAACCCTCACAACTCACCAGCCTCGAGGGCACCAGGCATCACACGGTACAGCACAGTCGTGGCGGTGCCCCTAACCCTCTTTTCTCTCACAGAACCCTCACCCACTCACCAGCCTCGAGGGCACCGGGCATCACACGGTACAGCACAGTCATGGCGGCGGCCCTAACCCTCTTTTCTCTCACAGAACCCTCACAACTCACCAGCCTCGAGGGCACCAGGCATCACACGGTACAGCACAGTCGTAGCGCCTGCTTCAGACTTGGCCGTCATCTTGAGGAGGTGTCGCTGGCCGCGGGGGAAGTCGCAAAGGTCCAAGTCGCGCGCGTCCCGAGCGATGGACGCTCCAATGATCTGCCATTCATTGGCAGGCGCGTCCTCCGCCTGCCGCTCAACCTAACAACAATATATTATAGATATAAGGTATTTATAGACGTTTGTATTACATTAATTGCTTTAAACTAAAGTACGTTCTGCCATTGATCCTTACACTCGCCTCTCACCTTCCAGCCGCTGATGGCACAGCCGCGCTCCGGCCAAGTGTAGAGCCTGAGGGTGACACAGGAGGAGTTCAGCTCCACCAGCGACTGTGGATCAGGACGAGGAGGAACATATCCACTCGTGCGTCCCACGATCACGTCGCTGGCGGGGGACACTCCGTACTGGTTGCTGGATGTGGCGTAAATGTGGACCGGAGTACCACACGGCAGGGACCGCAGCTGAGCGCTGCTTACCGCATCCGCAACCCGCACCTCAGCCGCCTGCTGCTGCCACGACCCAGACGGCAGGCGGTAGTGCACCGTGTAGCCTGCTTTGAGCGGACATTGTTATCTCAGTTATCAGGCGTCGCCTGCTGCTGCCACGACCCAGACGGCAGGCGGTAGTGCACCGTGTAGCCTGCGCAATGTCATCAGTTGAGCGGACATTTTTATCTCTTGGTATGAAAATTAATTCCCTTCAAATATCACGTTTCATCTTCAAAAGATTATAACAACATTTGTTACATCTTAATTTGATATTACGTAAAGTTTCTTGTATTAATTTGTTGTGATATTAATTTAAATTTTCTTCCCCCTCCAATTCAGGAGAATGATTACAATATACCCTATACCAAAATTTGTAAAATATTCTTTATATATAATACACATATAAATATATTTATATTTGAATATTTATATTAGTATTACACGGTATCTGGTCATTAATCGTACCTGTATATTTATATATATTTTTTATTACGATTATAACTATGTCATAACTTTTCAGACCCCCTTGCCACGCACCCAACACTGGAGCCCCACCATCCCCGTTCCCCTCGATGGTGAGGTTCAGGGAGCTGGGGCTGGCCTGGGCCACCGCTACGGTTGGGGCTGCTGGTGGGGAGGTCACGTGGATCACGTGCGACACGTGGTCTTCCCCCAGCGGGTTCTTTACCGTGCACGTGAAATTGCAGGACTCGTGCAGCTCTGCGCGTAAATTAGAGAGGAAATTAACATTAAATCGTTGTAAAATTTTTAAGTTGCACAGAGATGCCGTGAGAATTCAAAACCAAAAATTTTTGTAATTTGCGGATCTATTTGTTAAAAATTTCGTGTTCGAATCTGTTGAGAATTTGATATTCAGGGAAATTTTTAAATTATAAGACATAACATTTTTTATCAGATAGATAATATTTCTTAATCAGGAAGTTCAAATCGAGCATTAATTTATATGAATGTGAAGTTGATTTCATGTCAATATAGCCTTATCAAATAATTTTTTTTCCAAAACTGTCCCAATAAAATTAATGCCGTTTCAATTATTTTATCCTAATTTTGCTATCAATCCAAATATTTTAAATGGAACAATTTATTTGTTACTTTTTCTATTTTTCTTAATATTTCACTAACCTGGTAAATGCAAGTCCCCTCCAGGTAACAGTCGTCCCCCGGTCTTCAATCCCCCATTCCTCCCCCACACGACCTGGGGGGAGGGCTCCCCCACTTTCCTGCACCCTAGGGTGATTCCTCCTCCTTTGATCACCCACCACTCACCCCCACCTCCAAGGATGAGGGGAGGGTGAGTGGGGGAATTAGTGGGGTTGAGGGTGATCCGAGATGACGGGGGACCTTCACCCGCTGAGGTGCTGGCCGTCACCCACACCTGACGAGAAATTAAAGAAATTAAAATAAACTCTCGAATAAATGAAATCAACTTAATTTCATTTGTCTGGGTTAGCAACTCCCAAATAAATGAAATTAACTCCCGAGGAAATGAAATCAACTCCAAAATAAATTGAATCAACTCCAACATAAATAAAAAAGCCCCAAAAAATAATTACAGATAAGATATACCATTATTCAAGGGAACTCAACCTCAACCTATAACTCAACCTCAACTTATAACTCAACCTCAACTTATAACTCAACCTCAACCTATAACTCAACCTCAACCTATAACTCAACCTCAACCTATAACTCAACCTCAACCTATAACTCAACTAGAGTTGAGGTAAGCCCTCCTCACCTGTACCGGCATACCCACGCATAACAATAGAGGATACATTACTCGATGAATGTCAGATAAGTTCTTTCGTTACTAAACTTACTAAACTAAACTAATGTTACTAAACTTAAGTTAATCTAACTTAACTCAACTGACCTGCAGCAGAGTTTCTGTGTGTAGGTTAGTCAGCTCTCGCCAGCCTGAGTCCATACCACCAGCAGCCACCAGCGTGCGCTCCACTGGCTGGTCAATTGAATTCAACGATTAATAACGCTTAAAATTTCTGCTTAAAATTTATTTTGCTGATTTTGTGACCGATGTTGTCATTAAATGCGTTACAGAAAAATTATAGTAACTATTTTCTCAACGATTGTTGGAATTTTCAACCAAGACTGTGGGTAATGCAATTGTTGAATGAAACTCATCACTTGAAACCTAGTTTTTCAACTAGGTTTCAAGTGATTTGCAGAAGATGAGTAGGTTTTTCCAATTGAGTTAGGTCAACAGAAAATTGATATACATATATTCGATATAGTGGACTACTTATTACACTGTTAGAAAAATTACCGTTAACTGTATTACCGGCGTTTCAGTGGCCGGTCGGCAAGTGATAAGAAACACCGTGTTGCCGTTTTTATTCTAATTTAACACTAGAAATCCGTAAAACATCTGATAAAAACGGCGAAACAGTTTATTTTCACGGGGCGACCGGCCACTAGAACGCCAAAGGGACCGTTTTTTCGCCGTTTTTCTAACAATGTACATGCGAATGTGTATTGAAAAAATAATTCTTAATGAGTGAGTCATGAGTACTTTAATCGGCTCGGACATAATAAATGTTGTTCACTTGTTTTAATATAAAGTTTGACTTCATTTGACTTCGCTAACCAAAACTTGGAATGGAATATATCACTTGCATTATTTCTATAAATTTTGGACCAATAAGATACAGCATGTTTATTGTAGTATAATTACAGTTAGACAAGATAATGGTACTATAATCACCTTCCCCCTGACGTGGGTGTAGAGGGTGTAGTGCAGGAGTGTCCCCTTTGAGCTTGCAGGAGGTCCCCACGACACGAGGACGCTTGACACCCCCGTACTGATCCCCCTCAGGCGAGTGGGCGCACTCGGCTCTGGGATATATAATATAATGATGTAGTATAATATAATGATGTAATATAATAATATAATATATATAAGTAAGGATGTAGTATAATATAATGTTATTTGTTGTATAATAATTTAATATAAGTGCTTATATCATTATTTTGCTTTAATCGCAAGTTCACCAAGAAGAAAACACCCAGGAAATTCAAAATATATTCATGGAAACTTTTCGGAGACCAGCTCCATTGGCACTTAAAATTTTATTTGAAAATACAAGTACAATAAGCCGTGAGAAACCAAATATATACGCCGTGGCACACAGCAGAATGAGAAGGCTTGGAAAGAGGCAAGTTCGAACGAAAACTCCTGCCGCGGTGTTCATAAAACCCCGGTTGTAAAAGTTACGTGACGTCACTCCGATGGACACTGATGAGCAACGCGCACAACTGTACTTACATTCCAGGTTAGACTGCATGCGGGCAGAAATAACGTCCTTATATTTAGGATGAGCAAATAGTAATAATTTTTTTCGAGAATAGGTGTAAGAGATTTTTAACTTACTTCTTTGTTAGGAATTTTTCATTATAATTTAGTAAGGTTAAAAAAGGCCTCAAATAGAAATGTGTATTTTGATGAAATATACAGTATATTACTAATAAGGTAGAGAGTGGAATATATTTCGGAATGAAGTGGTCAACTTTAACTCCACGGACGGCCATTGTGAAGATTATTAGGTTACGTTAGCCATTTCATTTTCTATACATACTATATATATGTTATATAATATTATATAATAGTATTTTATATTATAATATTTTATATTACATACGATAATATCATATAATATTATGCTATATATATATCTCCTCTCACCAGAGAAGAGCGTGGCACGGACGACCCTGGGGGAGGTGGGGGGTCCGACCCCCGCTCTGTTGAAGGCCTGGACGGCGACCTCGTATAGTCCCCNGTCACTTTACATTGTCCCTCTCAAAAACACACCCCTAACTTATTCCCCCTCACAGCCGTCACCTAACTTATTCCAAGTCAAAACCGTCACCTACTATAATCCCCCCTCACAATT
Source organism: Hyalella azteca (assembly GCF_000764305.2). Classification (NCBI taxonomy): domain Eukaryota; kingdom Metazoa; phylum Arthropoda; class Malacostraca; order Amphipoda; family Hyalellidae; genus Hyalella; species Hyalella azteca. Next base: position 150,305 of record NW_025935380.1, on the reverse strand, counting down.
GTCACTTACCTTAGTCCCTCTCAAAAATACCCCCTAATTTAGTCCCCCTCACAACTACCACCTAACCCCCTCTGACAACATCAACCTACCATGTACCACCAGCCTGACGTAGTCAGCAATAGGCTCCATGACGCCGTTGTCAGCCTGACACAAGTACCAGCCCGCGTCAGCCCTGCGCAGGGACTGGAAGTACAGGCTGCCGTTGCCCAGCACAGCTGGGACCTGGACGCTGTGCTGGGACGAGCTGTGCAGGGAGCAAGGATTGATGATACGTAATATTATTTATTGATAAGACGTAATTACATCAGTCGATGCTACTTATTGTATGAATTGATCATACTTGATTACACGAATGGATGATGCAGAATTGCGTGGCTTGATGACACTTTACTTAACTTAATGACACTTAATTACTAAATTACTTAATTATACCCAATTACATGGTAGATCACTGGTAACGAAAATCATGAGTGTCGTACGTCACTCGTGCGAATTAGATACATCATTCCTCAAATACAGAAGGAGTGAATAATACAGAAGGCTTCGTCAATTGAGTACACATGAATAGAGAATACAGATAACTCGTCGAATTAGGTTGCTATTTACAATTTAAAATGAATAAGCAAAAGATGAGCGATATTATATGAATAGTTTAGGGTCCATAACGTAAATTTTCGTGCAGATGAAAAGTTACAGAGCGTTAGAAGATGGCAAAAAAGTCTTTCCTATTCGTTGTAATATATTCACGCAATGATGACTTTCACGAATAAAACGTGTTCGTCAGGTTTCAATCACCCTTGTGACTGAGTTATATACGTTGAAATAGTGAAGTTCTATTGCTTGCGAATCCCACGAACTAAAAACTATTAGCTGAAATCATCTTACTCGTCATCATCAGATTCGTTAGTTAAAACTATTAAAATAAATTGAAATTTTCGTTACTCTGTGTCCTATCGTAGAAGTTGCCAGTTCAGCTGCATGTTATTAGCACCATTCACCTTATAGACGAACCTTTATATAGTAAAGTATAATAAGGTATATTATACCGTGTATAAGGTATAATATTATATTATTATATTATACCTCATAGACGAACCCTGTGCCACTACAGGCAGGTGCAGCAGCTGGAAGTTCTTAGGTTCTGCACCTGAACAAATAAAAACCAAGTGTGAATATCATCATCACCAATGAAGTACATGATGAGAGGCACTAATGATTAGAGTATTTTAAGTATTGGGTATTTTAATAAAGTTTACTTCAATGATATTCTTTTCGAATTGTCGAAAAAAACTCCACAAAAAATATCATGGTGAATCATTTTTTGTTTATTTTTCCTTTATTTTCTATTTCAATTTCTTATTATTTAATTCTGAATATTCATCAAAAACTTTTTGATCGTGAGAATATTAGGAAAGTGTTAATACATTTAAATTATACTAACATAACTGACCATTCTTCGTTATCAAGAAGTGAAATGAAGATAGATGATTTTGTTAGAGTGTTGTTAAGTAAATTGCCAAAAAAGTTAGATACAAGAACACGTATAGGATATTTATGAATCAATGAAGCCTACCATGTAAGTTCGCAGTGCGCATGTGATAGACATGTTCCACGCAACATTATAATGTGTGTTGTTACACGCAACATGTTACACGCAACATTCTCATTTGTGATGTTACACGCAACATTCTCATGTGTGATGTTACACGCAACATTCTCATGTGTGATGTTACACGCAACAACTTTCCACGTAACGTTCTAATTCACTTAATTGTACATAAAAACCGAATAGATGCAAGTTCAATGAGTTTTTCCATTGATGGAATGCAAAAAAAAATATTTTTTGCAAAATATTTTAAGATTTGTCATATTGAAAAGACGTTATAAATTTACTTGCATTCTTAAATTTGTGCTATTAAAATGTCGCTAAATTCTCTCTGTATGAAAAGTACATGAATAATCGATAGTCTATGCACGCCTTCCATAAAGTTATACACAAGAATGAGCAGAATAGATTTTCTCATAAAAAATGTCGATGTTGTTTGACGTTTGATGTCGAGTAAAAACTATCAACGTCGATAATTTCATAAGATATTACATATGAATTTATCAGTAATCATTATACAGTCATTAATTGCAAACCGAATTATGAACGACCTGCTTATAATTGACGCATTTCAATAACAATGATAACGATTATCATATAAGAATAAGAACCTAGCGCCCTCTTCCAGGTGATGGTGGGGGGCGGTACGCCCCTGGCGCTGCAGGGCAGCGACAGCGACTCCCCCACTTTTATATTAACATAGTAATACTAATTAATATTATTACGATAGTAAAATAATTATAAAAATTGTGATATTAACAAATGATCTTTGTTAATAAAATGGCTACAGTAACATTACTAAAAAAAATAAAAAAAAAATAAAAATTACTACAGAAACATATCCTTGATACAAAATATATTTTTTTCATCCGTAAACTAGTTTGAAATGCGGTATATCATTGTAATTTAGCTGAAGCTGGGAAATTCCCCAGAAAAATTTTCTAGCTGGGAAATTCTCCGATTTTTCTCTAAAAATTTTTGTGTCGGTAAATTATTTAAACTTTGTTCCTCTTCAATTGTACCGAGTACATTATTACATATTATGTTTGTCCTCTCGATTACGTTTAGTTGAACTTTCGATAATATTCAGCTTCTCTGTTCAAATTTATCTTATCCATGAAACTACATTAATATATGAAGCACAGCGAGGCGCGTGCCAATGGATGCCATAGAATATAATTTTTTTAAAACGCCAACAAACTGCCAGGGTCGCCGTATGGTCGCCCCAAAAGTAATCTTAGCAAGAAGAGTTGCCCTTAGTCTGCACCGTAATAATCACCTTAATTGACAAAAATCACCTTAACTTCCAAATAATCACCTTAACTGCAAATAATCATCTTAACTGCCAAATAATCACCTTAATTGACAAATAATCACCTTAACTGCTAATTAATCACCTTAACTGCCAGGGTCGCGGTATGGTTGGCCGCCGCTGCCGCGTTCGTAGCCAGGCAGGTGTAGTCGCCGGAGTGTCGCTCTGATAACCTCTTGAACAGCAACACCTGACATGACGAGAACACGTTAGCTTACGTTATACGTCTACCTTATACGTAGATGTGATACGTCTACCTTCTACGCAGATGTGATATGTCTACCTTATACGTAGATGTGATACGTCTACCTTCTACGCAGATGTGATATGTCTAGCATATACGTAGATGTGATGTATCTACCTTCTACACAGATGTGATACGTCTACCTTATACGCAGATGTGATATGTCTACCTTAAACGTAGATGTGATATGTCTACCTTCTACACAGATGTGATGCGTCTATCTTCTACGCAGTTGTGATGCGTCTACCTTATAAGAAGATGTGATATGTCTACCTTCTACACAGATGTGATGCGTCTATCTTCTACGCAGTTGTGATGCGTCTACCTTATAAGAAGATGTGATATGTCTACCTTCTACACAGATGTGATGCGTCTATCTTCTACGCAGTTGTGATGCGTCTACCTTATAAGAAGATGTGACATGTCTACCTACAATTACTATGTAGGTGCGATGCGTTTACCTTCAATGTAGATGTTGTACGTTGACCATCTACGTAAATGTAATATTTAACACTTCAAACGTTTGCAATATTATTGGTATAAAATAAATGCAAAAAGAAATATTTCATTCATTTTCAAAAATGATTTAAAATGATTTTGATTTATTTAAATAAACTACAACTTAACGATACAATACGTAATATTACGAAGAATTAAATGTTAAAGAAGCAGTCATCTTTTATCCGCTCCTCTTTAGCGCATTTTCTCGTTTATAGATATAAATGCCCTATTGACCTCGTCATGTCCGTCCGTCAGTCCGTCCTTCCGTCCGTCCGTCCGTCCGTCTTTCTGTCCGTCTGTCCGTGACTTCACGTTTTCGTCGACGAGAAAATGCCTCTTTGTCGCTCACTGCAGTGAGTACTGAGTTATATTTTTTTAATTACACTTTTAATTTGATTGCTTTCCAGTTATACAAAATATTCAGGAAAAAATACAGGCATGACTCACTGAAGAATACTCGCTGATCTGCTTGACGACTCTGTCATGGTCGTGCTGGAGAGGGGCGCCGTCCTTAAGCCAGGTCATCGTCATGGGCAAGTCGCCCCCCGTCACGACGCACGTCAGCTGACTGCGCCGCCCCTCCTTCTGCCCCTCTGGGAACCAGAACTTCTCGATCTCCGGCGGCTCTGTTGGATATAGGGGCCTGAGTTTTTCATGATAATCAGTGTTAATAATCATTGCTGGAATTCATTGTTAATAATCACTTGTAGAATTCATTGTTAAAAATCATTCGTAAAATTCATTTTTTAATAATCAGTCGTAGCATTCATTGTTAATAATCACTCGTAAATTCATTGTTAATAATCATTCGTAGAATTCATTGTCTACATTCATTGTTCGGATTTATTGTTAAAACTCATTGTTAGTAATTATTGTTAATATTCATTGTACATACTCATCGTTGAAATCTTTGCTAGTAATCATTGTTAGAATCCATTCTCGATCTCCGGCGGCTCTGTTAAAATTATGAATTTTAATCAAAATTAATAACACTAGTCAACAGAGAAAATGGATAACTTGAAATCTGAGATCATTTTGTGTGAGCTGGAAACTTTATCATTATTCACAACTGGCTTTGTTTTTTCTTTCGTGCATCTGATCCTTGATATATTGTCAATATTTTGTGAAAGATATGTAATTATTATGTATGTATATACATAATTAGTATAGTTAGGCAGAAGTTTTTCTTTTATGCAAGTTTTATCGAAGACTAGAGCGTATTTCTTATTAATGATTTTAAAAAAGCAAAAAGCCTAGTTAGCAGCGTTGAGAAAATTAATAAGAAAATCATTAATAAGAAGTACGCTCTGGTCTTCAATAAAACTTCTATATACATAATGGTATATTTTATATGATTATAATCACTGTTATGAAGCTTCCCGCAATTTTATCTATTCTATATGAATATTGTATTTATATGAAAAATGTAGTATAGGTCTTGGAGAGCAATCATTTTTTCAGTGCAGTTTAATTATTATTAAAGAGAATAATAATTATTCCGTTCGACGTTTGCCGCAAAGCAGGCGGGTGGTTAATCTGGACGGATAAGAGACGGAAAAATTCGGAAAAATCAGAGATTTTGAAATTTCAGAAGAATTCATTTAAGAAATTACAAAAAATGTAACTGGATTTGGATGGCAGTATTTTTATTGGCTTAAAAAGTAAATCAAATACTGGTTGAATTTACCGTAGATTTAATGTATGCACTCATACTAATGGCATGGGTAAGACATCATGTGTTCGAACCAGAAGATCGTCTTATTTAATTAAAGAGGAATTACATATAAACAAAGAATTTGAATAAGTGATGGATTAATTCACGGGTCAAAAACATTCATGTTAGAAATTTATTGATCGCTCAATAATTTTGATTTTCGACAATAATTACTATGCAGAATTTTCTACAGAATTACTATGCAGAAATTGATTACAATTTCATGTACAAATTCAAGCAGCTGGTGCCAGTCATGTTTTCATGAATATTCTAGTTAATATAATATACCAATATGTTTCTTTTGTTCGTGTGATGCATTTTTCACATTAAAAATATATAACAATCGAAAAATGTATAGATAGTATTTCTTAATGAGTTTCAAATATATAGCTTTTAATAAACATAATGACAGCAATTACAAATCGGTCTAAAATATATAACAATTAAAAAATATATATGACAGTTATTAATTATATCCTAATTTATATATAGGATATACGTATGAATGGTGATTAATAGTAATTATTCAAGGTCAAATAATCCGAAATTGATCAATTTATTGTGAATATTTTACGGACCTAATAGAAGGTGCCAAAGGCATGCTGTCTTTGACCCACGTGACGGGGTGAGGGGCACCGTACCCATACAAGGGGCACGTGATGAGGGCCGCCTGCCCCTCCACCACACTCATGTTCCGGGGCATGACTAGCAGCTGCTCTCCTGGGGTAATTTTAGTGGTTTAGTGGTAATTGGTAATTAACATGAGGAAGCGCCTGCAGTATTATGGTTGTAACATTACATATATGGGCGATATTTAATTAATCATGGAATGATAGGAGATATTTTTTATTTTTTAATTTTATACCTTACTAGGACAAATGTTTATCACTAGTATGCCAGGTGCGTGCTAACAAATTTCTGTTTTGAAATTTATCGTCGAGTTTTTTTTTATATCTTTATCTAAGTTGAATGTTTGTAAAATTCTCTTGAACAGAATTTTATTTCAACTAACAACATTTCTTAAACGCTTGTAAGCCAGGTTTACGAAGAAATTTTTCTGAAAATATTCAGGGTAATAAATTTTTAGTTGAAATTGTTATATATGTTGAATATCAATATATGTTCCTTATACCAGATTTGAATATCTTAAAACGTTAATTATCAATCCCTTGTTCAGTAATTGTATGCCAGGTACATGATAGGTATATTTTTATAAATTTGATTGGCTTGAAATTAAAAATAATTTATGTTATACAATCAAATTTGACGTTTGATGTTTCGGTGCAAGGATTTAACAGGAGAATTTTTTAATTAACAGCCAAGCTCAGGCTGCCTAACTAATTACGAATTTATTCAAAGAACAAGTTCGATGGCAGCTCTTCGTGGGTTCATAGAGGCGTATTTGATACTAAGTTTATATATTTTGGAATTTACATGCAGCACTTGTAACAAATAATCCCAAAACCTTGCATCATTACGATATTATTATTATTAGTATTAATATTGCTATTATATTATTATTATTACAATTATTATTATTATTTTCATCATCATTAACTTATTTGAATATTAATGATTGATGAGGCGAAGGTGCCATTCGCTGCTGACAACCATAAACTTGAGTTGAAAGAACCCAATGTTCACGTTGGTGCAGAACACAGCGGTTCATGTCGGTAATATGAGCCCACATGTCGGCGTCACGAATAGCTGAGTTACTCCCCAGACTCATGTTGCATTTTCTGTCCTATTGCTGCCGCTTTGATGTAGCTCGCTGCTAGCTACCAATTTCGTCGCGCGATCTTCTAAAAATATTTCATCAAAGCAGGAAATTGCTTCACAGTTCACGACCTTCAATTTGAAGAATTTTATACGAATTTTTGCTAACATGAAATGAATGAGCTCTTGCCACATGCCTGAGCTTTGCACTCGAAAGTGAATATATTCTAAAATTAGATATGTTCTACCGCAATTACATACTGAACAATAATCAATGTTCCTCTTTGATAGCCTTTAATTTTGCTATAATGATACTACTTATTGAACATATACCTTTGGTTGCTCGATTTATCAACATTAAATGGGCGTGTGGCATTGGCGTTAATATTAGGCCACTAAGAAAAGAAGAATCAGAATCCATTTCTCCTGAAAATTTTTCGTTTATCGCGGTATTTTAATTTGAATGTTGTTTCATCCATTAAATTTTCTCTCTATTCAATTTTACCGTCGAATTTTCAGACTAAAACTATGCTAAGCTCGTTTCAAATGGAAGAAACAAGTCTTCAAAAGCTTTAATCGAAAATGTTGACAGCATACGACTGCAAATCTGTTTAGCTTTTAAGAAAATATGTACACGTTTACATTGGAAATCAATGTCAGATGTTTGCGCGTTCAGTATTGAATGGAAATAAAGCTCCGTTTTTATATATGAGAACTGCATAAACATAATTGCTTCCTCAGAGCTGCATTTAACTAGCGCTGGAAAACAGTCTTTAGCAGCGTTTCTGTGAAATTATGTAGCGAACTGAGATGAGGCATTGCTGACTGTCGTATTCGGGAACACAAAAGTTGTTTGATGTTCATCGAATATTTATCAATGAATTTCATGTTTACAGGCGCGAGAATTGCAATAATATCAATAATTAATGTCGTTATGAGAATATTTTCGTAGCCAGAATAATAATGAATGAATAGGAGTTCTATGATGGAAAGCAATTTGAGCCAATTGAGTAATTTCTTAATTTTTAGCATAGTTTAGTTCTTGAATAAAAATTTTCAATTAATTTATCTGATATCCCTGAAACTTCATTACTCAATAATGCTCCGCTTAGTTCCACAGATTTGCATTAAAATAATTAATAAAGAGAGATGCATGGTTATGGAATTTGAGGCGTGGTTTACGTCTCTAGAAGTACATAAATGATGACGTTCAAGTTAAACGTAAAATCTTTCCTTATCTCAAAATAATAATTATTGTATTACTTACCTCCTATGATGTATCTCCGGTGTCGAGGTATTAACAACTGTGTATTTGTCCCCGGGTGCAATTCAGGATAGCCAGGGAATAAATCTTCATGCGTCGTGGACAGAATTTCGTTAGATTGTAGCTTCTTTGTAATACCTTCTCCTTGTAATTCCGTAGAAATTCCTCCTCTTAAAAGGTCCGAGATTCCAGATTTGGATCCATCTTTGGCAAAACTGTGAATGCCGCCCAGATAATTCCTCATAGATTTTAATTCGTTCATGGGTAAAGCCAGGACATTGCGTGGAGTTCTAGTAGCAGCTCTGGAATTACGTGTCGAAGATATTGTTGGCCTGGACCTGAAAAATATTATGAATTATCAAGAAATATTAAACTTTAAATTTAAAATATACAGATGTATGGAATGTACTGATGTATGGAATGTACTGATGTATGGAATGTACTGATGTATGGAATGTACCCATGTATGGAATTTACTGATGCACGGAATGTACTGATGCACGGAATGTACTGATGTATGTAATGTACTGATGCACGGAATGTACTGATGCATGTAATGTACTTATGTATGTAATGTACTGATGAATGTAATGTACTTATGTATGTAATGTACTGAAGTATGGAATGTACTGATGTATGGCATGTACCCATGTATGAAATGAAGTGATGTATGTCATGTACCGATGTTTGGAATGAACAAAAGTTTTTACTTTTTTTGCCAATTTACAGGAATATAAGGAAACCGTTGTATGAAATATATTGTAAGAAAAATTGTAATAATTAATACATGTATTGATATTGTGAACTCCGACCACGAATCCCAATTTAAACAATAAATTTAACAAAATTTTTAACTCGCCTTCAAGATATTGAGACTTTGTAGTGACATTATCATATTCTGTGCTGCCTTGCAGCTCAATATAATTTATTTGAACCAAACAAAACAGAATGGACAATACAGTAACGAGTTAAAGATTGCAAGGAAATAAAATTGGAATAAAATTTGATTACTTTCATTCCTCGTTTTTATTCGTAATGATAAGTTTAAAAAAAAACTCGAAAAAGTACAGTAAACAACTCCTGAGAGAAGCCGTCTATAATGTGCCCCGCACGTCTTACATAGCTTTTGGAAACTTCTTTCATTTATATTCTAAACGTTAAATTAAGGTCAAACCTTTCTTGCGTCTTGAATCTTGACGTGCAGGGACGTGATCTTTTAAGGTTTTTAAAAGATCACCAGGTCACTGACATGAGCTCGGCCGATTTATTTGTTGTAACAAACACGGGTCAAAATACGGTGGAAAATTAGACAACTTTCTAAACTCTGTGACAAGCCAACAACTTTTGATTTAACTCTAACAAAGTCGGTGAATTCCCGCTCGAGTGAATGTCAAACTTTTTTACGTATAAGGCCTGTAACTTTCACATGTAGTTCCTAAACCATTTCGATGTAACATAATGTTCATTTTTAAAAGATTGCTGGTGACAATATCACAAAAAACGAAATATATGTGAAAAACTGTGCTTAGGATCCATGATGCATATTTAATGCAATAATAATAATATTTTAATAATAAATAATAATTATATATTTAATAATATATAATAATATTGTATTAAATTAATAATAATATAATGATGCATATTTGATGCAATAATAATATCGAAACAGCACGTGAGAATCATTGTTCTTGCGCTATTACACACAATCAACTACAGCAGATTGCCTCAGGAAATTGATTGCCTTTTCTGAAGCGCGAACAAAGATATTCAATCTCCGTTTGACGTCGCCATCACAGCTACGTAGAAGGTAGAAAAGTCCTCAAACGATTGGTCTTGATAGCCGTTTAGAATTTATAAAGTTTTGTGTGATGTGAGGATTTGTGAATATGCAAGAGGCTCTCACACGTAAATCCTAAAATATATGCAATAAAATGAATGAATTTAAATTGTTCTGACGGAAACAACAGTTTGGATTCACATGCTTCGGATTCACATGATTCACAAGTGTGAATCATGAACGTCCTCTCAGTCAATATTAATTGCACGTTCGCCTAAGTTACATTTTAAGTTTCTCCACATATTACCTGGGTAATTTGTGGATATATGTTATATATGTTATGTTAAAAATATAAATATGTTAAACAGGTAATATTTAAGTTTCCACATATTACCTGTTTATATTCCCATCTATATGAGTGTCACTCTCAACAACGCCCTTACAGATAACAGGTGAAACGATCCTTTAAGTTTCGTATAAAAAGTCGTTTGAATCTTTCATTTAATAATTATTTATTCGATTGACATAAACTGCAATTAACATTCAAAATAAACTGCCAATATCTGATGTATAATGTGTATATTGTGTATCGTTATCTTACAACACTCATTTTTGGAATGTTTTTTCTTCATGTAATCGACAGTTTGTGTTTCACCATTAAGAGATAGCTTGTATTTTATAGGTGCGTCCTCTATATATAGCCGAGAGCAGCATTCAATTACGACGAAGTTTGCGGCGCGAGACCGGCAGTTCCGCAGCGCTGCGTCCGGAGATTGCAAGTGTGAAGTTCTGCTACGCGAACGAGCCGTCCGGAAAGCGGAACTCGTCCGTGTTTGAACAAAATAGAATTCAGGATGAATTTTTTAAATAATATTAGCCCAGTTTGCGCAGTGTTTATTCTGGGTTGTGACTGAAATTATTTTTAAAATTACGGACCTGAAAAAGGTTCCAGAAAATATGTCTTAAGTTATATTTCAACTAAAGGTAACGTAAAAATCCAAATTTTTGTTTCAAAGCACATGGCGTGTACTTTTGTATAAAAAATAAAGTTACCAAAGATCGAATGATTTTATGCTTAATTAATCACATGTAGCGGGAATGGCATTGTATTTTCATTTGTCTTGCGGATTTAAAAGAGCAAAATTACAATATTACGGATTCAACCAAACACTAGGATTATAAAAAATAATGAATTGCATTCAACGTACTTCTTTCTGGATGGTGAAAAAATTTGCATTTCGTGGAATTATTCAAAACATTATCACGAAAACTAAGTTTCGTCTGTCTAATTTATAAAAGTTATGAATTAAACCTATTCTCGAAGTAAGAATATTTGCATTGTTATAAAAGCAATAAAATTCAAACAATATTTATTAGGATGATAAAAGGCCAAGTTAGGACCATTTTTTATTTTCAGGCATGAATAACATCTATGTAATGCCACCAGCACTCTGGCATGTAAAAAGTTTAATGCTAACATTTTACGGTGAAAATGTTTCCCTTTGCTGTGACCGTCGCAGCCGGTTAGTATGGTTGACAGCCGTGCGCGTGCCTGTGTAAACGTGTTAAAGCTCCTGGTTTCCGGGTGATTTTGTGCATTTTTTTGTAACTATGTATGAAAAATTTAGTTCTTCATCCCCGCTATACATGAAAAATCCAGTTCTTCATCTCCGGTATACATGAAAAATCCAGTACTTCATCAATCGTAATTACGCTCCAAAGGCTCCATTAACTGGCACAATTCACCGCAATAAATTAACTGTGAGTAACCTTGAAGTTTTTTTCGTAATCTTTTTGCTAGCGTAAAAATCGTATCTTTTTGCTTTTGTTAAAAATCGTAGCGTATCTTTTTGCTTTTGTTGAGAAAATTGCATTATTATATAACTATATAAAAAATAGCCTGAATTTAGAATAAACTTTCGATTTTTAAACGTTCAACGCATTGGATGCGATTTTAACGCCATGCATTTAGTAAAATATACCAAGCCATTCATTAAATTGAGCATGGAATTATTGGAATAATTCATGGATTCTGGTAACTAGCATGTTCCAAAATGTCAGCGAGATTTAAAAGGAAAATATAATCCAATTTTCAGATCCAATGCGATTATATTTTGATATGTGCGCATGTTCTTGTACACCCTACCTGAATTTCACCCTTGGTGCGCAGGAAAATGTTCACGGTAAGTTTTTAAAATTAATGAGTTGCAAGGGAGTGACTTTTGCGAATACAACAATGCTATTAATTAATGTTATAATCTCTGTTTTCCATCAATTTTCTTCTCTTCTTTTGTGTTAAAACATCGCAAAATAAATGAATAATTGCCGGGAATGTATATAGAAATAAGCAATGCCGTCTTACTTGGAGTAATTCTTACTCGGCATATGGAAGCTGTTGCAAATGTAAGGTATATTGTGACGAAGAGTATAGACTAGTCCAAATTTGATTAGTTCTAAGCTTCACTTTCATGATAATTAATGAAGCTGGAAATTAATTAATTATGGATTGATTGATAATTATGGCATTCCTACGAATGCCATAATAAAATAATGTATAATAATCATATTCGGTTCTTTCGAATGAATCGGAGATTATAATAAGATTAAACCATTAGATATTTAGATAAGAAATTGGCAGGCAGGACAATTTCTTGGATTCAAGAATAATAAAATTTCTTGACCATAATTGCTAAAGTTGTTTAAAAGAAATTATTAGTGTTACTTTCGTACAGTCATGGTTCATTTATAACTAAAGATCTTATCTCCTCTGGCGATGACGCACATTATTATCAAGAAAATCGATAATAAAGGATAAACGAGATGTTAATATCATATTTGAAAAGAAATTAATTATCTGTCGCAGTTATGTGCTTATTAATATGATTTTATTTATGTGTCAGCTTATTGAACTAACTAACCTCTTACGAACGGTGATGAAATGCTCGATGGCTGGAGGAGCCAAATTGTTATGGGTCCCCAGTCTCGAAATGTTCTGTGCCCCGATTCGATCATCATCATCCCCATGGGGAGAAGGGATGTTCGGTGGAGGGATAGTGTCCCCATGGGGAGAAGGGATGATCGGCGCAGGGATAGTATGCTGGACATCTAGGGAGGGACGATGAGGTCGGCCATCTAGCGGCGAGTGGATGCAACCTGAAAAGAATAATTATTGCAGTGAATTTACGATAAGATTCAGTTTTTCATATGAAAGTGTACTGTGTTACAGATGATCTTTTCAATTAATAATAACAACCAGGAAAAATTATAATTTCTTTACATATATATTTTTCCGGCCCGCACTGTAACATGTTTCTCTGCCGTGTAATACATGTGCATTGCTACCGAGAAACACTACATAATAATAAAAATTCGGTCTAGCTTCATGCAATATTTTCCCGAGACAACCAATGCCCATCAGAAGTTTATGTTTAAAAATTAATTTTGGAAACAGAAACATATTATTGCCCTCGATGAACCAGCGTTATGGCATATAATCTAATAACAAAGAATTTTTATGTGGATTTTTTAAATTAAATTTTGCCATGTGAAAATGTTTCCTCCCACAATTTTTTATGTAATTTCCCACAACTTAGAATACTAAGAATGCTTAGAATAAATACCATATTTTACTGTTACCTTGCCCAGTTCATGTGTTCTACCAGACACTCTCTCAGCCCGAAAATAAAAAATAATTTCTTCCTTACCATTTTTTCGTTGTGTTATCGCTTCTCTTGGCCAGACTTTCAAATAGCCAAACCATCACGTTAAACAAATTGCATTTTTTAAACTAAAGCGTCAGCTACTCACTATGCTAGTGCACCTTAACTTCCCTAGAAAGAACATTGCATTTATGCTCTTCTTCAGAGCGGATACCTTCGGAAGCGAGCAAAGTTTTTTTCTTAACTGTCGGACTGCAGCTACGTAGAGCCAGAGTGTAGAAGTGAGATCATTTATGATTTCCATAAGAAGCCACTTTACACGGGTTCTTCAGGCCAAACCGGGTAATGTATTCACACCTTCTTTCTTGCACCGCCACCACCTTTTCGTTGAGTGGGAACTCCGGCAGAATTTTAGCAACTTTCTCGAGATTTTACTGACTTTCACATGGAATTTTACCGACTGCATCGTTACGGTGGCCTTTGAATTTAGGCTTGAGTCGAACAAGCCAAGCTTGAATTTTATAAAGAATTCCTTATCAAAGCTGAGTGACTTCTGCCTAGGAATTTTGAAAAGAGCCTTGCATGGAAAATGTATAGCATGAAATACATGTGCGTGTTTCTGGGCCTATATAATATATTTAATAATATGAAATGTATAACATGAAATACATGTGCGTGTTTCTGGGCCTATATAATATTTTACCTGATGGAGGAGCAGATTTTGATTTCTTTACAAATATCTACTGAATGGCAAGGATTTTATCCTGCAGAGAAAATTCAACAAGCAAATAAACAAGCTCGTGAATATACATGTTAATATACATATATTTATGAATATTTTGAACATACATGAATCGTGAAGTCCATCTGTGTTATTCATCAGCTCAGAAATAATGTTTTGGAATTTGCCAGATTTACTCTCAGCTCTATTCGAAATTATGGAATTGATAACAAAGAATGCATTTAAAATTGAGAGTTGTATATACAGTATTTAGTAACTTTTTTCCCACTACTCCCAAATCAGTGACTTCAATTAGTAATCTTTCCTCGGAAATAACCGTCGGTAGGTAATTTTTCTGTGACAATTTTTAATTGTTTAAAAGGTCCTCGGCAATAACCTTCGACTATTAACTTTTCCTAGGCAACAACCTCCAATCGGCGTTTTTCCCTACAATTATCCTGACGAAATGTCCAGGAAACCTGCAATCACTGGGCTTCTAGGGGCACTATAGTCTGCAGCAAAGCCTTGTCTGAGGTGGGCACATGGCCCGACTCTGCATCCAATATTGCGGCCAATATTGCACGCTTTGAAATTTGAAGAGAATCTTCTGAAGCCGTCGTCGCTCTGCTCTCGCTGTCCAGCTCAAGCTTTTGACTGCCACTGCCATAGAGCTAACAATTTCCTCTATTTTTATTTCTAAGTTTTGGCTGAACCTCATTGAGCCCAAGAAGAGACGTAGGGTTAAATGAAATATAACTTTATTCCTTTGTAATTTATAATTCCATTCTACTTATAAAAGTAAATGAATTGATTGTTCTTTTTTCAGTTTTCTGTTCACTTGTTTTGAATTTATCTTCTACTTGGCCATTTATAAAGATTTGATGTTCTCTTTAATTTTACTTCTTGCATTTTCATGTTCTGTCGATTTTCTTTTGTCATGATAAAATTCGTTTCGTAAATGTTACAAATTATCTCTCATTAATCCATTGACGAGTCTCAGTTCCACGCGCTTGCTTCCACTTTACGCTGTGGTCTTGCACCGCTCCTCCACAATGCATTTCATGGACATCACGCGTGACTGGCGCCATCACTCAGCAGAATAAGTGGCGCTTCCTGCAGCACAGAGAAACGCTTTTCAAGGCAGAAGAAGTAGAAAACTTGCACTCCTTAAAGTACTCAGCAAGACTAAGACTCAAATGAAGACGCTTTGCATTAGGCCGGGATTACGGAGCGTTTTCAGCCGCCCCCTTGAAGAGCGTTAAACGAGTCTAGTGCCCATGGCAGGGATGAATAATTGATGTTACGTGCAGCGCTGTGCACGGACGATGTAGTAAGACTGTGATGGTGTGATGTCTTATGGACTGTAAGGACGTGCTATAAGAGAAGGCTGTGATGGTGTGATGTCTTACGGACTGTGAGGACGTCCAAAAAGAGAAAGCTATGATGGTGTGATGTTTAACGGCTTGTGAAGACGTGCGATTTAGTAAAACTGTGATGGTGTGATGTCTCTCGGACTGTGAGGACATGCTTTAAGAGGAGGCTGTGACGGCGTCGTGCCATATGAACTGTGAGGACTGTGTTATGAAGAATGCTTTTGATGGTGTGTTTTAAAGTTACGATGTCGTACTGCGTAATAACATTGGTTCCCGTACCATGTATCACAACATTGTATCACATGGGATCCTGTAAAACTAAAACTTAACAGTAGCACAATGAAGAATTCAATACATTGCAATCAAAATTTTAAACTTGACATCCCAATACTATCTGTGGTATCTGATTTTAAGCTAAACTTAGAGAACACCATATCGTCAGCTTGAGGATCATGCCTTATTCCATGACCCTGCTCGTTACTATCAATATATTTCCTTCATGCAGACGTAAGGTTATTTTATTTCGGGGCATTTTATCCCGCGCTATCTAACGAACTCTGCTTCAATGGAGAACGACCGAGACAAATAATATTGCAGAGCTCGTGAAGAGCAAGCTTTGTGCGCTGTAATGTCGCTGGTATCAAAGGCGTAACGACCCCAGCCCCACGCTCGTCGTATTTTCTCCAAACAAGTCGGCCTTGCGGGGATTGCGCTGGGATTCTTCACGGCCTAACGAGAATGTTTCATTTGGCTTACGATGCGTACGGTCATCTCCTCATCTCATCTTGTACAAAATTGATACGTGGTTGCCGTATTAAAATTTTTCCTCAACGGATATGTAATCACATGTATCTAATTTTGCAATCAAAAGACACGTAATCTTCGTATCTAATTTTACAGCCAACAAATACGTAATTACCGTATCTAATTTTGCCATCAAAGGGCACGTAATCGTCGTATTTTTTTAGCCAACGAACACGTAGTCACCGGATCTAATTTTGTACTTGGTAAATAAGTAATCACCGTATCTAATTTTGCAATTAAAGGACACGTAATCGTTGTATCAAATTTTGCACCCAAAAAATACGTAAAATTACCGTATCTAATTTTGTACTTGGTGAATACGTAATCGCCGTATTCAATTTTACACTCGGCGAAAATGTAATCACTGTAACTAATTTTGCACTCAACGAATACGTAATCGCCGCACTTGATATGCGTACACTATTTGCACAGCCCTATGTCAAATTTTCATAATAATGTACACATAGTCTGTAACTAATTTGCACTCGTGCTCAATTCAAAGTAAGTCGAAGGACGAAGCAGACTGCGATTTGGCTGCCAATATTGCATTTGAATGGATACTGCATGGCACTGAATCTCGTCGAAATTATTTAGATACTGAACGCCGTGTTGGTTCTGCATTTAATTGTGGCTTTGGTATCGAATGCATTTAACTCCGAGCGTTTGCAGGTTGTGATGATGCTTAAATAATAGTTATTATAATCTCGTTTTTCTTGTGCGAATTATTTAAAAAAAAATACTTTTACTCGAAGTTATCCATTCATAGTAGAGTTTTACCTAAGTATTTTTGCAGAGAATTCTTTGTGCAGCGCATTTCATTTGAACCAAATTCTTTGTTCTAATATGCAGCAGCTCAGAGATAATCAGGCACCAAGCCTAGCCGCAAGCCATTCTTATATCCATTATGACTGTGCTCAATAGAAAATATTCTATTACTTATTTGATTTTAATGCAGCCTCTACACCAATATTTACTTCTGGGATTCAAGCCTGTGTATTTGGCTAGGATTTAGGCGGGCACGCGTTCTGTTTAATCTGGGATTGCGGCTGGCACTCGAGCATGAACACAAGCAACGGCTCGCATAAATCCATGGATCTGTTCATGAATTATTCAGAACTTCAGTGGAGCAGATGCTCAAAGAAAAGGATTTCATACTTTCAGAGCTGTTTCATCTGCGTTCTTCATGCATCCTGTAAGTCTAGCTGTATCTTCATGGGTATCAGAGGATCCTTTGGCGTCTGAATATTTCAGTCACGGCTGCTTTGAGATTCTTTGTGTTTATTATGCAGTGGATTAAAATCCTGCCTTTATGCGTGAACATACAATCGAATTTCAAAGGAATATTTCCATTTTGCAGCTGGCTTTCGTATACCTTTGAAATGGGAAAACGAGGAATCTTTTTAAATTTAAAATTAGTGTAACACAAGAGTGGTAAATACAATTAGCAGGTATTTGGCTTAAGAACGTGAGGCATTCGTCTGTGTTGGACTTGAGTGTTCGGAATAATTAGTAACAATAGAAATAACATCATTGATATAGTACTGGTAAATGTGTTTAATTTTTATTGACAGATATTAGTCTATATTATATAGATGGATATTTGTCTATATTATGTAGATGGATATTTGTCTATATTTGTAAATGAATATTTGTGTATATTTATAAATGGATATTTGTCTATATCTGTAAAAAAAATATAAGTCATGCTCGAGGGCCGTATACATTTTGCAGAGATAGAGTTTATTCCGCAAGATCTATTGCGTGTCCAAAATGAGCAAAAATGGAAAGCGTGCAAGTAATAGAGTTTGAAGTGTGTTCAAAAAATTCTAAATGAGAATTCTTACAATAATTTGAACACAGCTGAGAAGGGGGGGGGGCGTTTGCGTTCACACAAACAACGTTCGTTTGATAGAAGAAGGAAATAAAAGTTTACGAAACAAAATAGCGAGAAATAATGTAATAAATGGTGACTACATACCGTGACAAAATAAATATTTTCTTAGAATGACGCTACTAAATGACGAAGAAAATGAAAATAAATCTCCAGTAATCACAACGTCCACAAATAACCTTAGTTACAGGAAATAACTTGGGAATTCCTGTGGGAGTCGGGATAGCATTTGTGGAGTTGAGAGACGCACGCTGCCGAAGTCTCTCTAATTGGCGTCATTTGGGAAGTTCTGCGGCAGGACAGCGCTGGCTAAAAGTTCTCACCAAATGCGAACAAATTCTTCAAGAAAACAGAGAACATTGGACGTCGTTTTGTCTACTCTAAATGGACAGCTAATTATGGTCCTAGAAAACAAATAGATCCTAAACTAAATTAAGAAGAGCAAAATCTGTTGGAGAACATAAGAAAAACTTTGGAAGAAGCAAGTAAAAATGAATTAAATTGACAACTAAATTATTGTGAATAAGCGAAACTAATAAAATTGAATGAAGTTGCAATCAAATTAACCTCATAGCATCTGGCTAGTGACGTAAAAGTTTTTCGTGCATCATGATAAAGTAAAATTTATATCGCCGAAAACGATTTTCACCTGTAATCTCTTGCAGGCTTTGCGGTATTCGTGGTATGTTGTGACCAGTGTATAAGTTTTATCCCTCATGGATTAAAGTGGGACCGAGATAGCGGATTTATTTTACTGTTCCAGTAAAGACTAATATGAAAGAAATCCAATACTGGAGCATGTCATTCATTTCATGCACAACAATATTTCATAATATGATAAGAAAACGTACACTTCTATATGCATCAAAAAGTTTCAAGATCGCAGCTCGAGATCGCGTTTAGACCAAAAGCGATTCATCAAAGCAGCGGCCGGTGATTGCGTGTAGAGTTAGGTGGTGGGCGTTCATCAAATTGAACAGGATGCGTTTGACGGGCGCCATTTAAAAAGTTACCGCCTGAAGTTAGCGGCAACCTTCACTTGCAACGACTCAAAATTCATGGCTTCCTTCCTACCTTCCATGATACCCGTCCATATATTTGCTGTCTTCTTTCTATTTGTCTTCGGATATTCTAAAGATTGCGGGTACGGAATATTTCTTTGGTTATTAATAATATGGAATAGTTAATGGTCACACGAGTTATATAAGTTTACAAGAATGATAATTTTGCGTTTGAGATTTTTCCATGTGCAAATGTAATTTGCACAAAAAATTTCCCTGCTGATCAGCTCCGTTACCATCGTTAGTGAACTTTCAGTCAAGTAGATTTAAGTATTTCCCATCGCTGTTCATCGATAAAAAAATAAAAAAGCTGCATCATATATCACTTTTTCCAGCACTTGGCTGGCAGTGAATATAAGGTTTAAGTTTGAGCTAAGTCTCGACTCTATCGACTAATACATGTAAATTTTTCAGAAAAATTTGTTTTTTTTTCCATGTTTGCTGTGGCTTAAAAGAATCAAACTCTGCTTTTCGTGTCCAGAGGCAAGCTGTGTGCCTCTAAACTGAAAAAGACGATTTCCTTCCCTTGTACTTTGGGAGCTTCAAGGTTGGTGCAAACCAGAAAAAATATTGGTCCCAACTTAGCATTTTGGCGCCGGTCGAGACGCTCCTCGGGCAAAGATGGTCGATAAATCAGGTGCCGCGTTGAAAATTCGGACAGGTCTCTAGATAGCAGGAATGATGATGCCATCAGAGGTGCAGAGGGATGGTCCATAAGAGGGGCTGAGTTGTCTTCCATCATCAACTAACCCATATCATTTCTTTTAATCGAGAACATAATTTTAATTATAAATTATATAGTACATGAATGAAATTAGAAAGTAAATGAATGAACTCGTAAAGTTTATTGTAGTGGAGAATTTCAAACTGATAAAAATATGGGAAAAATATTTTATTAAATGACAAAAAAATATTACTCGGTACTCACTGCAGTGAGTGACAGAGAGCGCATTTTATCGTCGACGAAACCTTTGGGTCACGGACGGACAGACAGACGGACAGACGGCAGACAGACGGACATGGCGAGCACAATAGTGAATTTTTTCCATAAATGAGAAAATGCGCTAAAAATATAATATTACAAAATGATAAAAATTTAAAAAATAAAAATCAATCTAACGACAAGTACATAAGTTCCTCCATGTCCCACGGAATGTTCAGCAGACTGCTTCTTCAGCGCGACCATCCATCAGGACGCCGTCGATTTAGATCTGGGAGCGACGTCTCCACGGTCGCGTTTTACGTCTCATCATCGGAACTCCTGTCAATTTAGGATCGGAAAGTCCATCACATTTCTTCGTAGGCCAATTTGGAAGAAATTGCTTGCACGATTTGCACCTGAAATAAGCTAGCATTTCCATAGCTCGTAGCGCGCGCATCCTTCTTCGAGCAATTCAAGCGTCAGCGAGGCGTGTGATGCTCTTGGAATTTACCAAGAAATGAATACGTCTTCTTGGGAACGAGAATCATGCCCTCACGGATATTTATGTTTACATTGCCATTGTATCAGTGAGTTCAGCGTGTCTTGTTTGAGTTGAACACGTTATGGTGCCAGCATTTTCTACTAACAGTAATATCACAGAAATGTTTATATTGGAGCTATATACAGGAATATTGGAACTATGACCACATCAGGACTACATGGGCTTCCGAAAATGTGTTTATGGCAAAATTGTATTGCTGGTATGCATTAGTGTACCACCAGCTCGACACGATACTCGTGACACGATACGACAAATGCTTACATTTGTCCGGAGATTATGTAGAGAAGTAGTGTAATACATGTTCTTTTAATAAACATGTTTACATTTGATAATATTTACTTCTTTTTGTTCAATTCCCAAACGGGTACTGCTATCCGGATGACCCTCGTAATATTTCACATGTGGCCAGAGATAATCGTACCTCAAAGTAGGTAATACATGAATGAAAAAATTTACATTCATTTTTGGGGAGGCTGACCAAAGTTTGACTGCTCTACCTTAACTCCGGTCATAGAAATATCATAGCAGAATATCCTCCCACCGCAGCCACTAATGCGCGGTTTTCTTTGGCCATTAGTATAGCTTGAAAGCTGAATCTCGTCAGGTTCCGTGTAGCTCAGTAATATCTTTAATGAACTCGCAACTCAAGCTGACTAAACCTTGATCATCTAACCGGGGGAGCTGGCATGGGATTCCCCTCAAAGACAGTGTTCCAGTTCTTTCGTTCTGCCACTGCATGACAGTCACAATCATTTAGTCATAATCATTTAGTCACAATCATTTAGTCACAATCATTTAGTCACAATCATTTAGTCACAATCATTTAGTCACAATCGTCTAGTCTAGTGCTTAGCTTATATGTTCATGTGAAATTTTGAATTCTTTTGTGCCCGATAAGAATTTTTGTCAACGCTGATTAAATTAATTTCTGGGCACGAACTCTTCCACGACGAACTTTATTCATTGAAGTTTGTTTCCAATCAAACTATTTTCGCCACAATTATTTTAAAAGGACAAAAATATACGAAACGATGTGCAACTGTTTTCATTTGATCTCCAAAATAAATGTAATGGAATATATATAGCAAACAGAGCAAGTGAGGTCGAAAAAGTGTCGCAGCGCTCTGTAGAAACCAATTTGTTCGGTTTTGTCGTGAATAATTTTCGGTTTTGGATGCATGCTTCATTTTGGTTTATATTTCTTGCATTCCAATTCCCCCTGTATAATTACTGGCGCAATTGTAGCTATTGCTGTCTTAGTATTTGCTTACCAATTCTCTCTTTGATCCCACTTTTCTGTTCACGCGTGTCTTCCCCCATTTCCTTTGATTCATTGTTTCCTCTGTTGAATTCCACGTTTAAATCTTTGATTCATCCACGTTCAAGGCGGTACGAGGATCATGGTCGATTTCTTACAGGTTTTCCGCCATTGTTTTAACAAAGTCTTTTTAACACTTTATTTATTCAACGATTGCTTCACGTAATGCATTCCATAGTATAACCATTTTTTACTCATTATCTCCTCATTCACCCTCCGTCCACTTATTTTTTTTTCATCCTCAATGGTGATCACTTGTTTGTTTTTAACCGATTTATCTTCTAATTTTTGCGTAATTCTTCGCTCACCTTTCTTATTTGTTCGCTTCTGCTCATTCATTCTCTACTTTTGCGCAGTTTCTATTTATGCTTCCTCCATCTTCCCGTTGAAAGTTACATTCTATTAGCACTCAATTTCTCGCATGCCGTGCTCAACCTTCAGATTTAATTGTTGTCAACGTGACTAGCAATCGCAGTATATTTGAAAATCTTACAAATTACGTTACAGGAATAAGTCTAGAGCAACTGTAATAACACATTAATAGTTTTTGCATTTAAGACCAACAACAGGAATATTCGTGCAGCTTTGGGCTTGCTTGCAGGAGCTTCAGCTATTGTCACTTGTACATCAGCAATAACTATAACGCAAGCACTGCATCAGCAGCAACTGCAGAGGCACTGCACCAGTGAGACCAGAGGAGCAGTTGTCTCTGCTAAATTAACAATAACTACTCAAGCTCTGCATCAGCTTCAGTTAACTAGAATGACACCAAGCAGCACATATACAACAGAAGCACTATACACCAGCGCTACAGTACCAGTAGCAGCAGCAGTAGCACCAAATGTAGCAGCAGCAGTAGCACCAAATGCAGTAGCAGCAGCAGTAGCACCAAATGCAGTAGCAGCAGTAGCACCAAATGCAGTAGCAGCGGAAGGATCTCCCACAATCGTAGCACCCCATCAGTAAATGGAGAAGCAGCGTTAGCTCCGCAGACGCCGCAGCTGCGGAAGCCACATCGCAGGATTCTTGCTTGAGAACTTCATTAGGACTCCCTAATGGAATAATGAGTCAATTAGCGGGCTGCCGCTCTACCAGCCCAAGTGCTTGGAAGAAATCTCGTCGAGGTCTTGAAAATAGCGCAACTGCTCTTCGCTGGAGCGCCCTTGCACTGTCTTGTCTTGCAGCCCACGCCATATCTGCGCAAAGATCAGCCATTGTTGTGGCCATTTACTAACGCAGAGGACGACTCGATTCGCTTTTGTTTTCGGCTTCTATTGCTGGGCGTAATTTTATTATAATGGTATTTTTTTGCCTGCTTGTCGTTCGCTTCCCTTTTGTTTTGAGCCATGATCGTAGTGCGTACTTTGATAATAATGCTTTTTAAAGTACCTGCTTGTCTCGGAGTTGTTATTCCGGAGTCTAGAGGTCACGATGATATTTTTCCTTATCTGTTTTTCTTTTAACTTTTTGCGGTCCACAAAACAAAGATGAAATGCACGACGACATTTGATTATTAATATGTTCTACAGCTACAATTCCTACTTTTTAATACTTAAATTTGTTATTTAGATTACCACTTTGATTTTAAATTTATAGGACATTGAACTAACCATCAATTATATTAGCCGTTAACATATATTCATCAAAGGTAATTAAGTCAATACAATTCTGATTCACGAAGTCACGTAATTTCTATAGTGCCGTGACTCATGATGTTACCTTCATTACATTGTTGGGCTCTACGGTAAAATTAAATTATAACTTGTAAAATTAAACTCATATTTCTGTGACCACCACAATTATGTCTGCCACTGTCTGGTAAATTATTCGGGATTTACGCTACTCATAACATCACCTCTGATGCCATTAAATCTTTAAGTGACACAATATTCGCTTATATGATTGCTTTAAATAACGTGACCTACTGTATCAGTCTAAACATCACCAAATAACAATATTTCTGTGTTATGATGCCTTTAAAAAGTGTGATACGTTATCCTTAACATCATAATATCTTCAAATAACAACATTCCTGCTGTTGCGATTCCTTTAAAAAGCGTCACCTGTTATCCTGACGTCATAATATCTTCAAATAACATCATTTCTGCTGTTATGATACCTTAAAAAGTACATATGACCCGTTATCCTTAACGTCATAATATCTTCATATAACATCATTTCTGCTGTTACGATGCCCTTTAAAAGTATGACGCGTTATCCTTGACGTCATAATATCTTCAAATAACATCATTTCTGCTGTTATGATGCCTTTAAAAAGCGTGACCCATTATCCTTGACGTCATAATATCTTCAAATAACATCATTTCTGCTGTTATTATGCCTTTAAAAAGTGTGACGCGTTATCCTGGATGTCATAATATCTTCAAATAACATCATTTCTGCTGTTATGATGCCTTAAAAAGTGTGACGCGCTTTCCTCGACGTCATAATATCTTTATATAACATCATTTCTGCTGTTATGATGCCCTAAAAAAACATCACCCGTGGAGGCGTCTCGTCGCAGCCTGGAGCCTCATCAGCGCCTGCCACTCAGGCACTTCTTTATCTCTAAGAATTTTTCTATCTGGGGAATTTCTTTATGATGAGGACGTCTTTTAAGGAATATTGTGGGGCCCCATGGGGCCTGCCCGACACGATCCTCAAAGAAGCGTCTTGAGGGCCAATTTGTGAGGCGCACCTTTATATCGTGAGGCTTGGTCGATACGCCTCACTACCTCATACAGCTTTTGGGAGATTACGGCCTGTGAGGCGTGAAGGTGATGTGGCTGGCAGAGTGGCAGTGAGCGACACTGCCACTAACGAGTGACAGAGATGTGGCTGTGCGTGTTACTGCCACTGACGAGGGACAGAGATATGGCTGTGCGTGTTACTGCCACTGACGAGTGACAGAGATGTGGCTGTGCGTGTTACTGCCACTGACGAGTGACAGAGAATGATTGCATCACTGCAGTAGCAGTGATGCGAATGCAGTTTGAAGGTAGGCTATTGTGTAGAGGTACAAAGATAAATAAAGTTGATCGAATTTTACGAAAAAGTCATTGGTTGTCACGTCCAGTACGCGCATGACGTGTAATTTTGTATTCGCACGTTAATAGCGCGGACGTTACAGTATCGGAATTCACGGCCGACCCGCCCGCACATTGTGTTGATAACTTGTGATGGGAGTAGCGCTACAGCTGCGCTATACTCCTATAGTCCGATTAGTTTAAGTGTTATACATGTTTTTGTCTATTTATTGTGATTTGTGAATCTTATCTCTTCCGTTGATATTGTATCTTTGTGCGTCATGCTCTGTATGTATATATATCACCATTGTAACGTAATTTGTCTATCTTTCAGGGCTAGGGTAAAGCGACCAAATTCCACCTTAAGTTTACAATTCAGACTGGGGCTGCCATTCACGTAAGTTCAATAACCTGCAGTCATAAGCGACTTATTGTGATACATGTGGCAACATTATGATTTAATTGTCGTTAACCTTGAATCCTTGATTATTTGAAATACTTTCAATTTTTGTATATTTGACTTTCTATTTATTTGCGGCGTTTTCTGTCCCGCAGTTTAACAAAACCTGAAATAAAGAAGATTTAAATGGAGTTACCGGAAGACTTTATTTCTAATTATTCCTGCCTGGCTATTATTAAGTGGCCCTTGAAATTCTAGCCAGAACATTGGTTGCAATTAGTCAAGTTAAGTTAGGCATGAAATGAAAAAGGCACTATTCACAGCGAACACAATTTCAACTTTTATCAAAGTCTCTCACTTTTAGCAGGGTAAATTAATTGTTTCTAACAAATGCAAATGATTGTCCAAAAAGCAAATGATCATTGTGTATTCAAGATGTAAATAATGATATTACAGCAAGAACGGTACTTTTAATCATCACACGTCAATGCTGCTGAAACTAATTAGCTAAAACGCCTCGCTTGTTTTGTCATTTAAGTTTTGTTCGTAAATATTTACATGTATAATGAGTTTAAATGCAATAATCTACATAATTTCCTACCCAACGCTCTGAAGACTGCAACTGTGCACTCTCAGTCAGTGAGTGTTCTTCAGTCAGCTGAACTACTCGTGAATGGTGAATCTCCAGTTATTTCATCATTCATCGTATTCATTTCATCTAATAAGGCTTCATTTTCATATTTTTTATGCCTTAGATACTACGAATAATGTCATTGATTTATAAAATTTATTTTTTATTTCCTTACCCATATGTTCGTATTTATTTCTAGAAAGCGAGTAATTAGCAATAGGAGTGCGCGTGTCCTAATATGCTGTCCTCTTCGCAATAATTAATCGATAAGAGGATTCTTCATAATGAGACTTCGAATAACAAGTCTATTTTTCGTGGGAAGAGCAGCGCGATTATTAATTACGTCTGATAGATCTTACATATTACTTATACCAAGGCAGCCTGAGGCCCCTTCAAAATAAAGGAATAATCCTTTATTTCTGCGTCAACGTCTGCAACATTTTCATGATAGCTGCTGCCTCGGTTGTTGTTGTTTCTGATGATGTTTTTCTTATTAATGTTGTTGCTTTCGATGTTGTCGTTGCTGCTGATGTTGTTATTGCTGATGATTAGGTTCATGTTGCTACTAGTGATGCTGATGTTGTTGCTGTTGATGATGGCGGCAGCTTGGATGTTGCTGCGGTTGTTTTTGCTGTTGCTGCTCCTATTGCAGATGATGATGGTGGTGGGTTTGATGTTGCTGCTGTTCTTTTTTTCGTGCGATGTTGCTGATGTTGATGCTGATGCAATGGTTGTTGATGGTGGCAATGATCCTGCTGCTGCTGCTGTTTTTACGGTTGACGTCGTTGTGGTTGATTATGCTACTACTAATAATAATCACTCTTCCAATATATTCTTCTAAGTATTTGCTGTTCATGCAGTGGTTATTGTCGCTGTTTCACGAGTTGTTATTGACGTTAATATTACAGACGTTATTAATTATCTTGAGCAGGATATCAATGCTCGAAGGCTTAGTGCAAACAATGAAAACAAAAAATCTTGTTTTCCTAATTACCTCGCTAGGAAAACAAGGACTAAGAACAGGTCATTAAAATTTTGTTTGGCCGCCCAACACAATAGCAAAGCGCGCACTCCATAACAAAACCCAAGCAATTAAAACTGCAACATGAAAAACCGGCTGACGTAACATGATTTTATTACCAATTTTATTCAAATTCTAGAAAAGAGTAGCCATGATTTTCAAAACTATAGAATTATGAAAACTTGTTAATTAAACCAATTTCTTTTAAACTTAATGATGCAGTGCCTTGACTAAATTTATTATTAACGAAACACGCGACAATTATACTACTAGTTGATTTGGATTTTTTAGACTAAAAAGACAGGGAATAAATATATGAGTGAAAATACTCTGAAAAATGAATATCTAACATAACGCTACTCATATAGCGCGAATGGCACTATCATATCGATGGCACCCCATCTTAACTGCACTTCTCCACCACATTGGCACTCTTCCACCTCCATGGCACCCCTCCATCACCATGGCACCCCTCCATCACCATGGCACCCCTCCATCACCATGGCACCCCTCCATCACCATGGCACCCCTCCATCACCATGACACTCCTCCATCACCATGGCACTCCTCCACCTCCCTGGCACTCCTCCACCTCCCTGGCACTCTCCCATCACCATGGCACTACTGCACCAACTCCATGGCACTCCTCCATCTCAGTGCCACTCCACCTCCATGGCACTCCTCCATCTCAGTGCCACTCCACCATCACATGACACTCCTCCACCTCCGTGGCACTCCTCCATCTCAGTGCCACTCCACCTCCATGGCACTCCTCCATCTCAGTGCCACTCCACCATCACATGGCACTCCTCCACCTCCATGGCACTCCTCCATCACCATCGCACTCCTCCATCTCAGTGCCACTCCTTCACCTCAGTGCCACTCCAGCAGCCCGGAAGTACTCATCTCAACAGTCCTACACTCGGGACTCCCTCAGCCCTACGCATGACCGAGGCAGCCATAAAGCAGGTCTTTTAGGGACTGTTATGGTGCAGAGCGCCTACGCTGGTCCAGTTATTTCTGCACTGGCAATTGCCTGATGAGGCTATTATGAAGCGGAATAACTTGTATTTTTATTATTCGAAAATATTTCGCGGTTTCTCGTCCATATGCTTGGCCTCCAAGCCATGTTTATTGCACGTGACGGTCTTCGCGCGCGAGATGTGCTGTTGCAACAGAGCTACTTCGAGAAGACTAGGACAATGTTTAACTTATGCTTTTCAAGGTCTTGACTGTTACGGAAATTGTCGTGATTCGGAATCATATTACAAAGTTCGAGGGATATTATTTATTTCTTTTTTCATCGTACTTTGCATGATTTCCAAATAAACTTTTTCGTACTCAATATGAGAATTTTCTATACTTTAGGTCGGTATTTTCGAATTTTACCCTCTAGTTCCTTCACGCACCCATATTTCGCTCTTTCACCTTTCATTCATTTTAATTCTGACAAAGTCTCGTGTTTCAGAGGTCGTGTAGTATTGAATTAAAGCAATGTTGAATGGAAGCAAGCCACCATTCCTGAGGGTTTCATATTACTTACTTCTTTTACTCTTTTCTTCGTTTGCATGAGTTTGTGCGTAAACTTTATTTACATGATATTTCATCAACTCATTCTCGTGATTTCATAGCTTGATAGAATTCCCATTGTATCCAATGAACATTTTCAGTGTGAAATAATTACGGAAACAAATGCACGTAAAGATTATTACAATATTCAAACATTGATTTTGGAGAAAATCTACATGAAAAATTATATATACAGAGCGAGAAGATAAGTTATGCCGTAACATGCATATCTAATGTAGATTCACTTACTACCCAATAGGGTAATAGCCGAAATTTTTGGAAATTTCAGTAGTACATACGATGTGTAAATAGAATTAGATTGGCAGAAATATACGGAATAAACCCAACTTGACATACATGATAAATCCAACACATGAGGCAGACGCTCACCCCGTCCCCTACACATGAGGCAGACGCTCACCCCGTCCCCCACACATGAGGCAGACGCTCACCCCGTTCCCTACACATGAGGCAGACGCTCACCCCGTCCCCCACACATGAGGCAGACGCTCACCCCGTCCCCCACACATGAGGCAGACGCTCACCCGTCCCCCACATTCACTCCTCCCCCATATTAACCAAGACACAATGCAATTAATATCTCATATTCCCATTAATGCCGGACTTCATCAACAAATGTCTTTATGATAATTATTGAAGAGAGCTCGTGCTGGGAATTATATTGTTAGCTGAAACAATATCCCTTATGTGAAGTTTATTAATGAAATTACTGGCTCTGCTGCGGGGACTGCCTTGATGTTGTTTGTGGTCGTGGAAACTATCATTCTGAACAATTAATTTGCTTTTGTAAAGTATTATGGGTTTTTATGCTATTGTTTCCTTAAGTTAATTTTTTGTAATTATTTCATAGGCGCGTTTCGTTCTGCCTTGTTAAGATACGTTCCTGTTTTTTTGTTTCGATCTTTTACCTAAAGTTGTCCACTTTCTGTTTCAATAGAATAAATTTATTATTTTTTCCAGATCACCAATATTTCGTTTATATCACATGCTTTCATATTCAATAAATCAATTCAAGAGATTTCATATCCCTTACATAGCTGAATTTCGACGTCAGGTAGTACGTTGTTTTGAAATTCTGTGTAAAAATATGGATAGTTCTCAAGAGAATTTAAATCTGAACAATTTTATTTTCAATTATAACAAGCAAAGTTTCGTGTGTTTGTCCGTGGGACGTCCAATCATGTCGAGCTGTGATCCTTTTGCCGCAGATCTCTACCAAGGCTGTCTGAGAGAAAAATTAACGGCTTTTTCACAAAATTTACTTACAATTTATTTTGAAATCAAACTTAAATCTTATATCTTGCCAGAATTTTGGTTGTTCTTAATTATCGATTTCAAGATCATTGGGTTGATGCAAAAGTTTGATTTTTCTTAAGCATTTTCAGAGCTGAGTTCAGTTCATTAAACATCAAGCAGACATAATTTCAACAACTGCTGTTTCAACGAGAAAAACACGCTACTGAAAGTTAACAAAAATAAGATTAACCCTATTTCAATTAAAAAATTTAAATAATAATAATTATTGCTTGGTTTCGAAATATTTACATTTTTCACTGTATTTACGGCATAAAAAGTGAAAACAAATTAATTTTGTATTGAATTTCTCAAGTAAAGTTCTGAGTGTGGGTTAACGGGAATTCCTCTATCCATATTCAAGTTAATAATTTCATTCTTGTTTTCATTCGATACGTTTTCTTGTTGTTAAAATTGGTGCCTTTGACGAATTTGACGCTTAAATCAAATTTTCTCCGTTTTAATTACTACACCGGTCATTTTTATTAATTTTAGGTTGAATTTCACTCACTTCATTGTGCTTCAATGCTTTCTTATTACTGAGTTTACTCCGAATTTTCGGCACAATTATGCAACTTTCCACTCAAATTTTCCCGAGTCCTGTATATGGTATTACTCCAGTATACATATTATAATTTGAATATTCCTCTTACACATGCTATCTTTTATGTATTTTTAACGACGAAAGATGCACCTGCACGCTAATTGATGAGCTCGTGACTTTAATATTGTTGACATATGAATGTTATTATGATGTAATTTCAATAATGATGTTACACCTACTGGAAACATGCTCATTTAGAAAGTTAAAAAAGTAAAAAAATACTCCAACATGAACATATCTTGCCGCGATGATCATAAGAACTGTTTCTGTCAGAACGTTATACTACTGAACATTCTTTTATAACCTACTATAGCGTAGGACAAATAGGTACTAGGTTCCTCAGAAGATTATATTAACATAATAATTTATCAGTTCATTATATAACAATATTTCATCAACGGAAAAACTGGTCAACTGGCATTTCTATCTATGAGTACAGTATCTCACAAAATGTTCATATCCGGACTGGCCTGCGAGAACAAGGACGTTATGAAAATTGTTCATTGCAGCTCGCTTCTCATTTCATATTACGTGGAAAAATGAATCCTAAAAATTACAGAGGCATTTTTGTAGCGCCTTCCTCCTACAATTTATTTATTTTTTACCTTGGTTATATAATGCCGCCCTGTGAGCGTGCAAAGGAATTTTTCATTTTCAGTAATTTGACGGAAATTTGTTTGGTTGTTTCATTTCAGGAGCTGCTTTCATCTTCATGAGTTATTTGCATTCTGGTACAATACTTGCGTTTCCACTTCCATCTTTATAAGAGTTTTTTTTTTGCATCTGATGGAACGCTTCGGTATCCTCTTTCACTTTCATAAGAGTCATGTATATCAGCTGCAATAGGTTTGATATCCATTTATATAGGCACACATAAGTTAATATGTAATTTTGTTATTATACTCTTAATTCGAATAGAAATAAAGAAGTTAAGCTAGAATTGGCACGCAAGTCTAGCTAAATTATTAAAGTTATTGGAAACCATTCATGATGAATATTTGACAATAATAAATTTTGCAAATGATAAGAAATATAACGTCATGATTTAAACTGATTGTTATACTAGAAGGAGTTATGTAAGTGATAAAAAAATAAAACTCAGTACTCACTGCAGTGAGTGACAGTGAGCTCATTTTCTCGTCGACGAAAACTTGAGATCACGGACGGACGGACAGACAGACTTGAGATCACGGACGGACGGACAGACAGACAGACAGACAGACGGACATGGCGAGTACAATAGTGCATTTTTCCATAAATGAGAAAATGCGCTAAAAACACAACGAATGCTTGTAAAGGACCCAAAAAATATTGCATGAAATAAGATGCATGATTTAACATTATGAGAAAATTTATTATTTCAAAATTTCTTTTTCAGAACTATTTTAGGATTAATTTGAATTTTATTGCTTATTTTGCATATGTAAATAAATATCACAATAGATTTTCTACAGGAATTATTTTTCATAATTAATTATCAATATATTATAAATGAAAGATAGACAAATTTTCCCTCTATAACAATTGAAAATTATGCTTATATTTTTCATGACGATTGCATTTGGATCTCATGATGATTAAAAAGATTTTTGTTACCGCAAAAGTTTCGATAAAAGAACACTTGCAAAACAATCATCCGATGGAAAGCATACATTCATAACGCGAGTGATTCCGAAGCAAAAATTGTGGCCGCAACAGAAACCTACTTTGTGGAGAGCTGCATATCTTGAATGATTTTCTAAATCGATAGTTTACCTTGAAAATCATATAGAAAAAGTGAAACGATACGTCCCAGCATGAAAAAAAAAAAAACACTGCCTCGTATCTAATGCAAATTCTTTATATAATTATACGGAGAAAATAAATATTAAAAATATTGCTAGAATTACTTTTCTCCGTAAATTGAGATGGTCTCTACTGAATCCTGTGAATTCCTCATTTAACATATAATTAGAATCATTAAATTGCCTTGACTATCAATTGTGCTAGCCTGCAATGAATTAAATGATCGTTCGATCTAACATTCTGATTGAAATTATAGACAATCGAATGCATCGTAGCAACTAGGCGGTCACTGCTATAATGCATCGTTTCGCTCACATTATCTTGACTGCTTGAGTATTCCATCCACTATTTCACTCTTTTTAATAGAAAATTCCATAACTTCAGTTTTCCACATTTCCACTTCATCTTTCCTCTCACATCATTATTTTGTCCTTTTCATTCCATATATCATTCCAATTTTCCTTCTCATTTCATTAATCCTCGCGATTTCATGAATTAGTGCCACCACACGCAACATTGTACAATACACTGTACAGTACACTGAGAGAGCCGTGTACATTATAAGACTCTCATTGCACTATACAAGTACAATGTGCACTACAACGTACAGTACACTGTACAATACAATGTGCAGTACCATGTACAATACAAAGCACAATACAATGTACAGTACACTGTACAATACAATGTGCAGTACAATGTACAATTCAATGTACAGTACAATGTACAGTATAGTGTGCAGTGCATTTTGGCCTTTGGAAGGCACAGCCATCCCGCTATTTGTTTTTATCTCTTTGAAGAGCAGTGTTGTGACCCGTGAACATTGCAGGTACAACATATGTTTATTATACACGTATCAGTGTGATTAATATTACAGGTACAACATATGTTCATTATCCACATGTGAGTGTGATTAATATTACAGGTACAAGATATGTTCATTATCCACATGTGAGTGCGATTAATAAACCGTCATTATATGCTTGTATTATGGTGTTACTTATATTGTGAACGATTGATTACGAACGCAACAATAAGTATTAATTGGTGTTTGCTTTTGGTAATCGGGTTAGGATCTTGATTTTACAGGTATTCTAGGAATAAAAATGTTTATTCTGTAATATGCATCTTATTTTCATCATTTTCTGTACTATGCAGTTCATTTCATTTCTGTTCATTTATACGATTGATTTGCATCTATGGAAGATTTAGAAACTTCTAGCTAATTAACGACCATTTATTATATACTGCAACATAAGCAAAGACACCCCATACATTAGCTAAATGGCCTGTTTTTGTAGAACTTCTCTTGTTCGATCTTGTCCTTTGAACGCAAGCTCATGACATAATAAGTAAGCGAATAAAAATAGCGAATAAAAATAAGTAAGAAAAAGCAAAAATAAGTAAGAAAAAGCACCAGAAGCTCTGCATGATAAGCAAGTATTACAGATACAGAGCACCTCGCACCCTAAATTTCGAAGCTCCACGGAAATGATAGCCAAGTTTAGATGGAAAAAACTTCAACGGGAATGGAACTTTGCCATGTAATTTGAGGGTAACTTTCTCACGTAACCGGAAAGAAACGCAGCAATAACGACCACGGATATTAAATGGCAATATTATATAGTTGCAGAAGCGGAAAAATTTTCTGCTGGTCATATTTTAGAGGCTGTACTCGTGTATCCCAAGCAGGGCATTTACTTGTATGTGTTTCGAATGTAATTTATGTCCAGATGATGAATAAATATTGAATGATAATATAGATTATTGTTATAAATAAATAAATAAATAAAATAAATATAATGATAATAATAAATACGATAATATATAAATAAATTCAATAAATAATAATGCAGGTATCGATGACGTGGGACGAGTGAATATATTCCAGAGAACAAACATAAATTATGGTGGAAAAATGATTGGTTCTGCTTCATTAATCGATGCAAGCGGTTAAAGTTATCGTATATTTTTTTTAGAACACAACATCATGCAGTTTAGCTATTGCATTGTGGGAATGATTGCTAACGCCGCAATCATCGTTGAAAAGAAGTCATATATTTAGGTGGTGCTTATTTACTTGAAAAAATATATTTTTGACCCAAATCTACGCTTAAGATTTGAAATATTTCAATTTTGTAAGGGCCCTTATTATCGCCTAACATTTGATAACATGTTAAATTTTATAAGTCCTCAATCATCACCGAACGCTTGAAACTATGAAAATTTCATGATAGCCTCAATAATCACATAACTTTTAAAATTCATTAAATTTATTGAGGCTCTAAATCATCAATTTAAAATTCATTAAATTTATTGAGGCTCCAAATCATCAAATAGCATTAAAATACACATGTCAAAATTTGCCAGGCTCTTATTTATCGATAGCTCGTTCACTGTAAGAAGCCGTTCAATAGCGCACGCCAATTCAACTGAAAAATAATTCCTTCAGCCAATGGAATATTGGCACTAGAATTTCTGTTGTTTTGTCTGGCACGAATGAAGTTTGGATGTGAATTTTACTACTTCTGCCGCTTATCTGTTTACATTCTCCGCGGCTTCTCTATTTACATTCTCCACTATTGCTCTGTTTACATTCGCTGCCGCTTCTCTGTTTACATTCTCAACATGGTTGACGCATGCGTGCTGTTGTTCTCATTCCAATCTCTCCCTCAGCCATTGTTGTTTCTGACAGGAACTAAATAACCTTTCACAACGTCCTGGTGTTGACAACCACTCTGAGTTAGCCAGCAGTTGTCAGCGAGTCTGATGGACAGCCTACAGCTTCGTGCTGATGTCAGCAAATTGTTTCTTGAATAATGAACGCAGGTGTCGAGCGATGGCTGTTGACATGATCTGCCACCGAGCTTTCAAACGAGCTTTTTAGCGCATTTTCTCATTTATGAAAAAATGCACTATTGTGCTCGCCATGTCCGTCTGTCTTTCTGTCTGTCCGTCTGTCCGTCCGTCCGTCTTGTCGTCTGTCCGTCCGTCCGTCCGTCTGTCCGTCCGTCCGTCCGTCTGTCCGTCCGTCCGCGACCTCAAGTTTTCGTCGACGGGAAAATGCGCTCTCTGTCACTCACTGCAGTGAGTACTGAGTTATATTTTTTTCCGAACCTTTCTATTTCTATTAAACACTCAATTTGCCTTTAAATTTTAATATTTACCCGCATGGAATTCTTATACCCATTGTTTTTCTTGTCGACTTTTCACTGTTGTTAACGAAGTTTGTGAAATGTCCCAGATGACAATGTTATCAAAGAAATCTGAAAATTTTTCTTAATTTAATTCTTAAAATCTTGCGATTTATTCATTTTTTAAAGCAACTGTTTCCTAACTAGTCAATTTGAATTGCGAATTATTTCAAAGGATCTTTCATTATTTAGTTTTAATTTAACGTTTGATACAATTTCCAGATTTACTGCGTTCACAAAGTTTACGTCGTTTCACCCCAAACGATTTTCTGAGAAATGTTAGTGCAGAAAATTAGTTCACTTTTGATGCTGTACGACATTTTTACTAGTACTTAATAAAATTCAGCAAACGAAGGGCATTCTGTTTACCATTATATTTAACAAAGAAGATCCATTGTTCTTTTCTAATGATAGTTTTCGTTGAATGCTTATATTGAAAACTTCCGTTTCCTTATAATCTATTTCTATTCCATAATCTAAGATATATTTAAAATCTTTCAAATTTTCGGTATTGATGAGGCTATGTTGGCCCGTCACCGATTCTCAACCACGTAGCCACCTTACCGATTACGACCAAAATTTTTACAACTATACGCCGTTTTCAAACCCCAGACTCACGACTCCAATCTTCGTGATCTTAACCAATCTGCTACCCCCAAGCACCAATCTGCTACCCCCAAGCTTACTTCACGCTGTTTTCTTTTCACGATCCATTTTTATCTAGCTGGTAACTTTTTTCATTCTCCCCACCTGCTCCTTTACATGCTATCAGGGATGTTTCGCATCATCCTTGCACTCCATTTACAGTTTCGCCTTCATTTTAGTCAATTTATATACCCTACCTTATTTTTTTATTTTATCTACGCTCTCTCTTCTTCAATTTATTTCCTCTATTCCAAGGATCTCAGCTCCGGCTAATCTATTCCTCACCACCTTGTTTCCTCCTCCTGAGGCGAGGAGTGGGGATGAGACAAGGACTGTGTGCCCCAATAGTCGATGGCTGAAGAGCATCGCTGTGGCCTGCGGTGGTGCTCCCCAGGCTTGTAGACTTGACTGACGACGCGTTGTCGATATNCGATGGTCAAAATAACTATTTTTCAGGCACAATAAGAGTCTTATTTTGGACACTCGAGTTACCCCCCAAAACGCGGCGAGCAAACAGCGTAGAATTTTGTTATTGCTGAGACCCTTGGTGTCAAAATAACGTTTTTCATTGGCTCGGCTCCTGGCGGTGGAGGGACAAGTCAAAGGAGAAATGTTCCGATGGAAAATAGGCTCCTTTTGATTGGAAAAAATATGGTAGCGTGTAAAAAGATCCGCGAAAATATAATTTTTTGAATGATATACGAGTGATGAAGAAAATTTCATCAAACTTATATAGATAATTTGAAGAAACTTTGAAAACAATTTAAATGAAAATTTTTCTGATTCAATTGCATTCGATCGATCTTTCATAGAAATGCACACACATATACAATTGTGCCTATTAATTATAAGTGAGTACCTTTTTTACATTAATGTCGAGTATCAAGGCTCAGTCAAAAAAATTATGAAAGAAAAATTGAAATAGCATTTCATCTAGAAATTTTATACGGATTTGCTTCTAAAGGCGCTTTTAAATATCATGCAAGACATTTACTCATATATTAAAACTAATTAATACGATATCGGCAATCATAATACTTGCTATGCAATTATTAATCCAATAATCAATAAGTCATAATATAATTATCGGGCAATTGTTAATACGATAATTGCCCAATCTTAATGAATTATTGCGCAATTATTAATACCTTAATCGCCAAAATATAATGAATTATTGCACACTTATTAATAATACTTTGATTGCCCAATGATAATAAAATTATTGTGCAATTATTTCAGTACGGTGCGTTCGTTTACGAGCCCCAGGCCCGATATATTGCATTGTTTCTCTGAGATGAGGACAGTTATTTCCAGTCTAGTCTCGAGCCGGCCAGCAGGACGACAAAATATTACGAAACGTTTGCCGCTCCTAAACCTCATGGGATGAGAAGTGCAGTCTTGTGTGTCGGATGCAGCCGGGATATGCACTAAAGTTTATTCTTTTGTTATATAGTATAATTATTATCTTGGTGCTATTTATTGTAATCTTAATCAGGTATAATTTTTAGCGTGAAATAATGCGTAAAAATATATGTTATTATTATTATTATTAAATATATATAAGTTATTCATGTATTGACTGATGAGTCGAATTAAAATTTGTCGGCAATTGCATAACAATTATTGGAAAAGTGATTTTTATCATAAGTGGTTTTCAAATTCGGATTGAATAATTAATTCTTCGGTGAATAAGAATAAAACTTTAAGTGAAAAATATGGGCGTACGAATGTTGGTTGTACACAATTCATGTTGTAAAATATCGCTGCATTTTAACCAGAATCGAATGCTTCAATAGTATGCATTGTCAAAAAACTTATGCATTGATTAGAAATCGGTTTATCTTAATCCTTTTGTTTTCATTTAAATTTTAATTACCGTTATCATTATGAAAATAACGTTTGCTTTGATATGACATCAATCCTCTTGCGGGTCTCAATTACAATGAAGGGAAACGAAATCACGGCGGCAAATCTGTCATCAACGAGTTACTTGACGAGGCTTCAACGAGCGCGTCGAGAGCTTCAAAGAAACTATTTCTGTGATAAAAAAAAAAAACACTGCCTCGTATCTAATGCAAATTCTTTATATAATTATACGGAGAAAATAAATATTAAAAATATTGCTAGAATTACTTTTCTCCGTAAATTGAGATGGTCTCTACTGAATCCTGTGAATTCCTCATTTAACATATAATTAGAATCATTAAATTGCCTTGACTATCAATTGTGCTAGCCTGCAATGAATTAAATGATCGTTCGATCTAACATTCTGATTGAAATTATAGACAATCGAAGGCATCGTAGCAACTCGGCGGTCACTGTTATGATGCATCGTTTCGCTCACATTATCTTGACTGCTTGAGTATTCCATCCACTATTTCACTCTTTTTAATAGAAAATTCCATAACTTCAGTTTTCCACATTTCCACTTCATCTTTCCTCTCACATCATTATTTTGTCCTTTTCATTCCATATATCATTCCAATTTTCCTTCTCATTTCATTAATCCTCGCGATTTCATGAATTAGTGCCACCCCACGCAACATTGTACAATACACTGTACAGTACACTGAGAGAGCCGTGTACATTATAAGACTCTCATTGCACTATACAAGTACAATGTGCACTACAACGTACAGTACACTGTACAATACAATGTGCAGTACCATGTACAATACAAAGCACAATACAATGTACAGTACACTGTACAATACAATGTGCAGTACAATGTACAATTCAATGTACAGTACAATGTACAGTATAGTGTGCAGTGCATTGTATAGTACATTTTACAGTACAATATGCAGTACATTGCACAGTAAATTTCACAGTACATTAAACAGTCCATGTTAGAGTTCAGCACAGCCACCTGACCATATCTCGACCGGACAGTTGTTTCCTCCACCCGCGGGATCCTCGCCAGATTGAGTGCAGCGGTTCAGGGAACAGCGCATCATACTCGGGTGATCCCGCCTGTATCCGGCAGATCTGCTAGATGGATTGCTTATGCAATTACTGCCTGCCAAACAGAATGGTGGCCGGGGCTAGCAGATGGCTTGACTTTGCATTGTTTTGCCGGTGTTGTGAAGAATGTTGATCAGGCGCAGGGATATTAGAGACTTGGGTACGGTACGTCTGACCTGGAATTGAGGTCTAGAGGGAATGGAGGAAGAAAGAGTTAGGCTATTTATGCCTGCTGCTCTTGATTTAAACGTAAATGGTGCGCGGTCAGTCAATGTTTTCAAGTCATGTAGGGCTTGTGGGATGTAAAGATAAACAGGCATGCTAGACTTTTTTCAATATCGAATCGCGTATACTAGAACCAAAATTCAATAATCTTACGGCTGCATGTACTGTCTGGAATGAGGAACTGATTCATGAACTGATATGCAGGAGAGATAGAAACAAATTACAATGATGAATCGGACAGTTTTTTATATAGCCCCGGTTTCTGCTAACTGAAATTATTTATTATAACACTCATAGGGAAGAATTATTCGTTCATAATCGCTCGTTTCGTTGAGACGGTTGATACGTATATGCAATTTATATTATATCGAATTCCTATTGAAAATGTATAAATATATAGATAAATTAATTGAAAATAATCGTGATTAAGTGTCAACAAGGGTCAGCCTTGCTAGGCGATGTTAGCTGTAGGTGCATAAGGGGCCGGGTTACGGTTCTCCGCCAGCCGTGTCACGGCTCTTAGCCAACCGTGTCACGGCTCTCAATCAGCTATATCACGGCTCTTAGCCAACCGTGTCACGGCTCTCAATCAGCTATATCACGGCTCTCAGCCAGCCGTGTCACGGCTCTCAATCAGCTATATCACGGCTCTCAGCCAGCCGTGTCACGGCTCTCAATCAGCCATATCACGGCTCTCAGCCAGCCGTGTCACGGCTCTCAATCAGCCATATCACGGCTCTCAGCCAGCCGTGTCACGGCTCTCAGCCAGCCGTGTCACGGCTCTCAATCAGCCATATCACGGCTCTCAGCCAGCCTTGTCACGGCTCTTAGCCAGCCGTGTCACGGCTCTTAGCCAGCCGTATCACGGCTCTTTTCAGCCGTGTCACGGCTCTCAATCAGCCATATCACGGCTCTCAGCAGGCTCAGCACATCATCCATAATGAACGGCTCCGTGATGATCTTAATGCAGAGATCGTGTAGCAGACCGGACGCTCGCTCCATCCAAACGCTACTTCCTTTCTGCCTTCATTTGCCGACATTCCAGCCTCGACTGTCTTTCCATGTGTTATGAAAACCCGATCGGCAAATGTCGTAAATTGGTGGCAAAAATAAACTTATTTCATATTATGTGCGCCTATATCTTAATTAATTATACTGGTTTGGGACGTACTATATGCGGCTCATTATTCGCTTATTATTGACTCTAAGAAAAAAAAATTATTCTGAATTTATTCATTGTAATAGAAAAAGATTCCTGCTCTGCGGTGAGTACAGTTATTCATGGACAGAATAACTACTTATTATTGCAATGCAATGAGTATTCTTCAGCTGTACCTCATCATTTTCTAGGCTAAGTATTTATATGGTTCCTGACTAGTTTTGAATATTTTTAGAAATACGTACTTAAGTCACGGAAATGTAAGACAATGTAATTCGCCTTGTCCTGAATCACCGCTAGTTCCATACAGGAATAGTTGCATACTATAGGATGCAACTATTCACTGTTAATATACAGTTAAAGATACAGTTATAAAGTTAAAAGCCATTCACTCGCTACCAGCTCATTTTTTTAACAATTACCGACGCCAGATAAATGAATTTTCATTCAGAGATTCGTGCTCATGTCCTGGTAAAATATTTGTTTAGTATTTACTCTCCGTGTATGCTAAACCTGGCTATGTTTTATCTACAAGTAAAGCATCATTTCTAACGTAATTCACGTAATTCACGTAATATCAGTTAAATTCTCATCGATTCAATTCATTTTTTGAAAGTGATCCAATTTGCAGCGTAGAGAACCTTAGACTTCTTTGAAATAAACCGCATAAATTTATAACAATTACACACATTACACAACTCCCACATTACATGGAGCTAAAATAACCTTTATTCAAGAGCTAGCTGAACTGTATCGTTAATGATTTCCCCCGTCTGAAATTCAAATGAACCTATTCATAACTATCACTTTCAACATGCTCTCACCAGTTTGCATTCTGCCGCCATTTTTCACTTAGTCAATTCCAGCGACAGAACAGCACTCGAATTTTTCCATGGTTTAAATGGGCCTCTGACAGCCAGCATCATTCGTACAAACCAGCCGACGAGCAAAAAATTTGTCGCGATCCTAAAAAATTGCTCGACTGATCAACACCAGCAATTGGAAAATGATTAACCGACATTGAAGTGGCGTCGCACTTCCATGTCGCTCTAGACAAAAATTCTGCTGCCTTCACTCGAGCAATTATGCCGCTGAAATTGAGAGGGAGAAAGAGCAGATCTATTTGCCTCGTGTGTACCGACATTCGAGCAGAATTAACGATTGTCCATTGTTGGCTAATTATTGATGCTCAAACTCCGAGGCTTAACTCGCTCGTAAACATCGCTATGCTCGCTAAATCGCATTGTTTTTTGGCTTCTCCTACTTTTTTCTTGAGTATTGCAAACATTTATTTGCCAATCATAAAACCTTTTTATATTTCGTGTTTATGTTTTATTTGTGAAAAAGAAAAACATTTCAATGGTAGAGATGCATTGAGTTACATCGTGTGCCC
This sequence comes from Hyalella azteca, assembly GCF_000764305.2. Lineage (NCBI taxonomy): Eukaryota > Metazoa > Arthropoda > Malacostraca > Amphipoda > Hyalellidae > Hyalella > Hyalella azteca. The sequence goes on along the minus strand of NW_025935380.1, from coordinate 107,927 downwards.
CGATATCTGCTTCTATTCTCTTCATTTCCTCATGTTATAATTTCTTGATAATTGTTTGTGCAAATGTGGTCCGTGTGTTATTCTTCACGCAACCACAGCATGTTAACTCGTTATTTGTTCTAGCCATTTTCTCGGAATAATTTTAAAACTTGTTATTTATTTATTCTAGCCATTTTCATGGAATAATTTTAGTGCAAAAATTCCTTACGATAGCTCGCATCTGGCAATTATCGAGGTAACGTGATGAAGAAGTGTTTTTTTTTTTTTGTACCAGTAGACTGAAGAACCTAACAGGGCGTGCTAAAAACGTAATAGTCTTACTCTGGAAGCTTTGTGCGATAATATAAGTAATATATCACAATGATTCGTTACGATAATAACATTTGATAATATACGCTAATAACATTTTATGAAATCTTTAACGGAATGAGATTTTTATTTTCTATTTCCCGAGGGTAGAATAATTGATTACCACGAAAGGTTAAATACAACTGATTTTCAAAACGTAAAAAGATTGCGTTGCTTGTCTTTTATGGCGCAAATTTTCATAAAAAGCATTAAAACATCCCAACGTGATCCAAAACTCGTATGCTGAATACCGATAATTAATCGATTACTTAATTGAATGGAAACTAATGTTAACCACAAAGAGCGTCAGCCTTAATTGAATTTCTGCCTATATTGAGCTCAAATTGGATTAATTTGAGCAATTAGTGCTGGATTCACTTTATCGAGTATCTTCCTCGAAAATATTCTTTTGAATGTCATAAAATAAATTGGAATATTTACTGTATCAGGCAAATAATAATTTTCACTGTACTCTTACGTGAAAGATGAAGACTTTTTATAATTTTTGTTGTATATCCATACACTTTTTTGGAAAAAGTGTAAACACTTTCCGACTTCTCTCCCGCTTGCCAAAATGTTACCGAAACAAATTCTTGTTCTTTTTCTGGAAAAAAAATCTTGACCTAAACATTTCAATGAAAAGAACATAGCTTGTTGGTAATGATTAAATCCTTAACCAGGTTTTCCAATTTTCTCATTGAATTGAAATCTCAATTATTTCTAATTTTTCAACGTCAATTACACGGAAAATGCCTAATTCCCTTCGATGTATCTAGAGAAAACAGGCGATGACATTCAGTAAATTGCTTTGCAAAAGAATTTACTCCGAAGTTGTCAGAAAAGCTGATTTCTTTAGAGCGTGGAAACGAGCCTAACGCTAATTTATTGTCAATTGAATTGCATCAATCGCCTGCAATTGGGTAATTTGTTTTCACTTCTCTATTTAATTTCGTTCTCTGTTAGCTTTGAAAATGTTCAAAAGTTTCAGTATAAATGTAAATTTAGTACGTGGATTTGAATTTGTTGTAAGGCAGGTTTATTTTTTTATACGAATGCTTGTCTTCTATTTGAATAAACAAAAAATATGTTGGCAAATAAGCCAATTCAAATGAAATATAAGTGTCTTTTTGTCGCAAGATTTTTACTTGCAATTAAATAAATCTACCTATTCTGATTTATATTTTCCGGTCGAAATTAGTTTCACTAAAATATTGTTACATCATGTCATGCTGATAAATTATTTTATCACAATTGCTCAAGCTTGATATTTTATTTCGTATTGTAGATCAATTGAGATGAATGGGTTTCCTTAGAAAGTTGAATATTATTATACAATTTATTTCTTTAAATAACTCTACCATAAATAGAAAGTAGTCAATGTATCTTCTGCAAACTATTGACATTTATTATCATTCAAGTATTTTCGACGCCTATAATTGCAGAATGAACTGTCCTTATTTATATTCTTTCCAGTTAGAGTCATTATTTCGATAATGATATGTTACTTGTAAACAAGCATTTCCTTTCCTTCCTTTACATGTATCATTAATTATTTCCATTTCATGAACAATTGGCCATGAATTTTCGGTTATGCGTTATAGCTTAAGCCTTTTTCAAATACACGGAAAAGTTACATTTCTCGGTTTATCTGTCGCTGCTATAATTGCTATTGCTTGAACACAAAAACTCTGGCTTTGCCCGACAGCATATCGAGGACCCTCTGTACTATGGGGCTTCATCGTTGAAACCTTTTACTGAGATTGGCCTTTGGAAGGCACAGCCATCCCGCTATTTGTTTTTATCTCTTTGAAGAGCAGTGTTGTGACCCGTGAACATTGCAGGTACAACATATGTTTATTATACACGTATCAGTGTGATTAATATTACAGGTACAACATATGTTCATTATCCACATGTGAGTGTGATTAATATTACAGGTACAAGATATGTTCATTATCCACATGTGAGTGCGATTAATAAACCGTCATTATATGCTTGTATTATGGTGTTACTTATATTGTGAACGATTGATTACGAACGCAACAATAAGTATTAATTGGTGTTTGCTTTTGGTAATCGGGTTAGGATCTTGATTTTACATTTTTTCTAAGAATAAAAATCTTTATTCTGTACTGTGCACTTTATTTTTATTATTTTCTGTACTATGCAGTTCATTTCATTTCTGTTCATTTATACGATTGATTTGCATCTATGGAAGATTTAGAAACTTCTAGCTAATTAACGACCATTTATTATATACCGCATCATAAGCAATTGCACATCACGCATTAGCTAAATGGCCTGTTTTTGTAGAACTTCTCTTGTTCGATCTTGTCCTTTGAACGCAAGCTCATGACATAATAAGTAAGCGAATAAAAATAGCGAATAAAAATAAGTAAGAAAAAGCAAAAATAAGTAAGAAAAAGCACCAGAAGCTCTGCATGATAAGCAAGTATTACAGATACAGAGCACCTCGCACCCTAAATTTCGAAGCTCCACGGAAATGATAGCCAAGTTTAGATGGAAAAAACTTCAACGGGAATGGAACTTTGCCATGTAATTTGAGGGTAACTTTCTCACGTAACCGGAAAGAAACGCAGCAATAACGACCACGGATATTAAATGGCAATATTATATAGTTGCAGAAGCGGAAAAATTTTCTGCTGGTCATATTTTAGAGGCTGTACTCGTGTATCCCAAGCAGGGCATTTACTTGTATGTGTTTCGAATGTAATTTATGTCCAGATGATGAATAAATATTGAATGATAATATAGATTATTGTTATAAATAAATAAATAAATAAAATAAATATAATGATAATAATAAATACGATAATATATAAATAAATTCAATAAATAATAATGCAGGTATCGATGACGTGGGACGAGTTCGTCTGTCTTTCTGTCTGTCCGTCTGTCCGTCCGTCCGTCTGTCTGTCCGTCCGTCCGTCCGTCCGTCCGTCTGTCCGTCCGTCCGTCCGTCTGTCCGTCCGTCCGCGACCTCAAGTTTTCGTCGACGAGAAAATGCGCTCTCTGTCACTCACTGCAGTGAGTACTGAGTCATATATATTTTTTTAAGCCTTTCTATTTCTATTTAACATTCAATTTGCCTTTAAATTGTAATATTTACCTGCATGGAATTCTTAGACCCATTGTTTTTCTCGTCGACTTTTCCCTGTTGTTAACGAAGTTTGTGAAATGTCCCAGATGACAATTTTATCAAAGAAATCTGAATTTTTTTCTTAATTTAATTCTTAAAATCTTGCGGTTTATTCGCTCTCCAAAGCAACTGTTTCCAAACTAATCAATTTGAATTGCGAATTATTCCACAGTATCTTTTATTATTTAGTTTTCATTTAAGGTTTGATACAATTTCAAGATTTACTGCGTTCATAAAGTTTACGTCGTTTCATTCCAAACGATTTTCTGCGAAATGTTAGTGCAGAAAATTAGTTCACTTTTGATGCTGTACGACATTTTTACTAGTACTTAATAAAATTCAGCAAACGAAGGGCATTCTGTTTACCATTATATTTAACAAAGAAGATCCATTGTTCTTTTCTAATGATAGTTTTCGTTGAATGCTTATATTGAAAACTTCCGTTTCCTTATAATCTATTTCTATTCCATAATCTAAGATATATTTAAAATCTTTCAAATTTTCGGTATTGATGAGGCTATGTTGGCCCGTCACCGATTCTCAACCACGTAGCCACCTTACCGATTACGACCAAAATTTTTACAACTATACGCCGTTTTCAAACCCCAGACTCACGACTCCAATCTTCGTGATCTTAACCAATCTGCTACCCCCAAGCACCAATCTGCTACCCCCAAGCTTACTTCACGCTGTTTTCTTTTCACGATCCATTTTTATCTAGCTGGTAACTTTTTTCATTCTCCCCACCTGCTCCTTTACATGCTATCAGGGATGTTTCGCATCATCCTTGCACTCCATTTACAGTTTCGCCTTCATTTTAGTCAATTTATATACCCTACCTTATTTTTTTATTTTATCTACGCTCTCTCTTCTTCAATTTATTTCCTCTATTCCAAGGATCACAGCTCCGGCTAATCTATTCCTCACCACCTTGTTTCCTCCTCCTGAGTGGGGAGTGTGGATGAGACAAGGACTGTGTGCCCCAATAGTCGATGGCTGAAGAGCATCGTTGTGGCCTGCGGTGGTGGCTCCCCAGGCTTGTAGACTTGACTGACGACGCGTTGTCGATATCGCTTTACCGTAACTGGCCCTCTTGGCAGCCTTCTATATAGACCGGAGTCTTGGAGCTGCCTTTATTGCTGCATAAGCCAAGCCTTGATATTGTAATCGCAGGCTTCACACACTGAACTCTCTCTCTACACTACACCCGCTACATGTATGCTGCTAATTGAGCTGCATGCAAAATATAATTTGATAATGATATTTATCATCATGGCTTTACCAAAGCATGAATCAGTATCCAGCACAGATTTTAATCTATTTTTTTCGTAAAGAAAAATATCGCTATGTTTCCCATTGTTTGCAAGGCCCAATGAATGGGTTACAAGGAAATTTATCCGAAAGATTCTGAATATTAATGAATACTTTCTTTAATTTTCATTGCAATAAAATTAGCAACGATATCGGTGAATATTGTATTAATAATAATCTCAAGTCGATTAAATTTTTTAGAAAATTCATCATTGATGGAAATCAGTCGTACATATTCCAAGCATAATCCAACGTCAAGGAGATCTTCGTAATTGAATCATCCATTTGTAATGAGTAATTCAATTATTGAATGTTTGATTTTGTGCCACATTTCAATTTGCTTGGTAACTTCACAGAAAATTTTTCACGGTCTGTAATGACCGAGACTTTATTCGATAAACGGCAGGTAAGAAAAATTGACACGGAAGCCACATTCGCAAAGAAAAATGATGAAACAAAATTAGATTTGCGATTACAATAGAAGTTTAAATGCACATTATATTCGAGCGAGAATTGTCGTCAGGACCGTTTGCCCATCACTGTTACCGGAAAATATTGCGAGATTCTCAACCGAGAATTGTTCCTCTGCGAGCATCGACGTCGGCATGAATCTGCAATAATAGCCGATGGTGACGAAAAAGTTCTGCAATACCTCTACATATTTTTTTATTTCGCTGATTGCACTCGATAGCATCAAAGTTACTAACTTTCTTTCCAATTCGTTGTCTCTGTTATGAACTGTTTTTGTATCTTTTGTACTGACTGTTGTAATGACTGTTTATTATTAGTTGAAGTCTTGATAGACACTAAATTCACGAATAATTGTTTCCTTGGAATAACATTTTAAATAACATACATAATGCAACTTTATGGGAAGAGTGGCGTCAGCGCAACAGTTCTCTATTTTGACCGAGCTCCCGGCCAAATATCGTGAGTAGAGAGCAATTATTAAGTGAAGTGCACTTTTATACATCTGGAGTGGACTTAATTCACCACTTAGCGTGCCTGACTTTCCTTTTCCCTTTTAAGTGACGGCTTCCTCAAGCCTTGCGTGGGTTCCCTTCTAGTTTCCTCTCCGTAAGTCGTAAAAATGAAGGGTCCATTCGACCAGAATGGAAGGGACCAGAAGGTTGACTTAAGAAATAGTTATGAGGAGGACACTTGAGCCCCTAATGAGGCACATTGAGCACGTGGATTTTGTTGTGTTAGGCTATATTTCGGACCGCGACGAGTGTTTCTAGAAAATCAACAAGAAATCTTTACCGTTTCTTTGCATGGGACGTACATATCGTGGCGTGGGGTGCGTGCATCTAGAAAATCAACAAGAAACTCTTCCCCAGCCACTCCTCGTGAGCCTAAGTAGGGAACTTATGTGTATAATGTGTAAGTAAAAGTTATCATCGGAGAAATGCATCATTGGGGCTGACGTATCAAAAATAATTTTTCTTCGATTTCGATCAACCTTTAAATTGCTATGTCATAGCCGGTATGTCAAATCTCTGTCTTGTCCTAGCCGGTAGACGTCAACTCAAAACTCGTGTTTACATGGATGCAAGAAACAAAAAAAAATGAATAAATGAAAGAAATTATGGGAATTGAATCGTTTACTCATGACTTCTTAAATTGACTTTCATTATCAACTTAATGTATGCATGTACGTATGATTTTACGTTGATGTCACTAAAAAACTAGGTCTGTGAAATTCATATTTGTTACATACTATATTTGCATTAATATCATATTATTGTTTTCTGTAATTAAATTGTACGTTTAATTCAGACACGCTTAGCTATCTTCGCTCCTACAAGCCTGAAACCTTTGCTTCAGTTGCCCGGTGATTTTCGATTTTCTTTACGCATTTTTATGAAGTCTTGAAGAAGTCTGCCTTATACTTCTTCGTCCACAAGATCCTTGCAGGTCTGAGTACGTGACAAATTTTACTGTCCTCTCGATGTTCAAAATAACTATTTTTCAGGCACAATAAGAGTCTTATTTTGGACACTCGAGTTACCCCCCAAAACGCGGCGAGCAAACAGCGTAGAATTTTGTTATTGCTGAGACCCTTGGTGTCAAAATAACGTTTTTCATTGGCTCGGCTCCTGGCGGTGTTTGCCCAATGATAATAAAATTATTGTGCAATTATTTCAGTACGGTGCGTTCGTTTACGAGCCCCAGGCCCGATATATTGCATTGTTTCTCTGAGATGAGGACAGTTATTTCCAGTCTAGTCTCGAGGCGGCCAGCAGGACGACAAAATATTACGAAACGTTTGCCGCTCCTAAACCTCATGGGATGAGAAGTGCAGTCTTGTGTGTCGGATGCAGCCGGGATATGCACTAAAGTTTATTCTATTGTTATATAGTATAATTATTATCTTGGTGCTATTTATTGTAATCTTAATCAGGTATAATTTTTAGCGTGAAATAATGCGTAAAAATATATGTTATTATTATTATTATTAAATATATATAAGTTATTCATGTATTTTTAATTAAAAATTGTCGGCAATTGCAAAACAATTGTTGGAAATGTGATTTTTCTCATAAGTGGGTTTCAAATTCGGATTGAATAATTAATTCTTCGGTGAATAAGAATAAAACTTTAAGTGAAAAATATGGGCGTACGAATGTTGGTTGTACACAATTCATGTTGTAAAATATCGCTGCATTTTAACCAGAATCGAATGCTTCAATAGTATGCATTGTCAAAAAACTTATGCATTGATTAGAAATCGGTTTATCTTAATCCTTTTGTTTTCATTTAAATTTTAATTACCGTTATCATTATGAAAATAACGTTTGCTTTGATATGACATCAATCCTCTTGCGGGTCTCAATTACAATGAAGGGAAACGAAATCACGGCGGCAAATCTGTCATCAACGAGTTACTTGACGAGGCTTCAGCGAGCGCGACGAGAGCTTCAAAGAAACTATTTCTGTGACGTATCATATGTCATGCTATGATGTTCACACATCATGCTATGCTGTTCACTTCTCACGCTGTGCTGTTCACCTGTCATGCTCCGCTGTTCACTTGTCTTGTTCCGACGTTCACCTCTCATGCTATGCTGTTCACGTCTCATGCTATGCTGTTCACGTCTCATGCTATGATGTTCACCTTTTCTAGTTGTTGAGGCACAAATGAACAATATATCTGTGAGGCACCATGTGAATGTGAGGCACAATATATAATATATGTGACATCATATATCTGTGAGGCAACATATATCTGTAGGCATGATATTTGGTGAGACACCACATGTCTCTATAGAGCAACAGGGATATATGGTGAGGCACCATATATCCGTGAGGCATAGTATAACCGTGAGGCACAGTATATCTGTGAGGCACAGTATACCTGTGAGGCACAGTATATCTGTGAGGCACCATATATCCGTGAGGCCAGGAGGCGCGAGGCGTGCGCGCCATGCAGGAGGCGCCAGGTCCGCCGCTGGGCGCTGCCCTGGAAGGCTTTACTGCCCCCCTGGGCGACGCCGACAACGAGCTCGTAACTTTATCGAACAGCGCCTCCGATAAACGCATTTTCTCCAGTTTATGAGCAAATCTTACTCCTGCTTCATAAGTTGCGTGCCCTCAGATTACACGCCGAGGGGTGAATGGTACTCCTGTTTCATAAGTTTCATGCTCGTTTCATAAAATCGTTTTAAGATTAGTTTTGGTACTATTTTAATACAAGGAAAGTCATTGTACTTCAATCAGAATATAATTTCTGTCGCAAGTAAGGCTTGAAAATTCTTATACAGTTGCATGACCGCGCAAAATTTGGATAAATTTTATCTCTGCAAGAAAAATTTTGTTCAAGTTCCTTGCCAACTTAAAATTCCCTGCCATAGAATTTATCACAACAATGTTCATGAATAATCCATCTAAAGACGAGACCCTAGAATTGTTGCAATTCAGCCAAAAAATCGGATAAGTAAAAAACGTTTTTTTTTTGTGCTATAATATATAGCGGGAAACTCGATGCAGGTCAAAAAACAAGCTCTAAGGATAACCCTGCCACACAATCTGGCTAGGGACGTAGTAAAAAGTATCGCGTCAAAATTCTTCCCTTATAGAAAGCTCCTATCACAACTCCAAAATGGATCAAATTCATTCTGGGGCCAGGAAAAAAATGCTCAACTCAGAGAAAGACCCAAAGACATTTGGGAATTGAATCAGTTCCCTGTACATACGTAGATTGCCTTATATATGGAATTTAAATATCTCTCATTTGCGAGATTTTTAACTTATACGAGTATGCACGCCGTTAAAGGTTGCATGTTTCTTAGTATTTAGCATTACAAAATTATTAATGCTCGAAATTATTACAGCGAAAAATCCGTTATTAGGTATGGATAGAGAATTACAATAAATTTTCAACTGCAGAGGTTCAAACGATATGATAGAACTTCGAATAATCACCTCCACTGAATTTATTTTTGTCCGCTCACTCATATTGAGCTACAAAGAATATATTAGGATTTTCATTGAATTCAGAATTCAGGTACATAAACCTGACGATTGTGATGGTACCAGAGTTTGATGGCAACGGTCAGACGGCATATAAAAGCAGAATTAAAGGATGCTTCTTTAATAAGAAACTTATTTATTGATGCTAACTTCTTCTAAGCACCGTTTTTGTAGATGATCAATTAATATTATTCAAAGAAATTAGGGACCTTAGGGAACACAGCGTCTCTTCAAGACATGAAGCTGCATTCTATTTATTAAATTTCCAGGATTTATTTATCTATTGCAGAATATTTGAGTAAACTTCCTATGGGGATACCTATAGTGGCTTTTCTCTTGGGTCCTTGGAAGATAAAAGTGAACAGTTGAAAGCTGGTATCTTAAGAGCAAATTCACATGATACATTGTTCAGTAAATGCACATTGATTCTCCAAGGACATTTCAGTAGCTCAGTTTATACAGGATACGCATTGTCGAACAAATTGCAATGAAGTCGATCAAATGATCTTGTATGATATTTATAATATTTCGAAATGTTCTGCAGAAAATATTTAATCGAACGTTTAAATATCTAATTTAACAGTAAATTCCATGGATCTTTCATTTTTTCTTCTTGTTGTTGTGTATCCATCGACGTGTGTAAAAAATATTTATTCAAGGTTTAGAATTTTACCTAATTCTATTTGTTGAGGTTTAAAGATTTTGATTTTGATTTGTCGAAACAAATCAATCCATAACCTTTGCTTGCCAGACTTTCCTAAACACATCAGTATCTTTGAAGAAATTTTGTTGCTTCCCAAGAATTTCCAGGATATAAGTCATACTGATCTCAGAATTATATATAATGATATTTTTTTAATTAAATAATCCCCTTTCTAGAGCATAGACTCACGTTGTCTCGTCCTTCTAATTAATTTCGATTCCAAATAACGCAAAAAAGCATTAACGTCCTGTTGTTACTTCAATAAATTAATTCTCGGGAGAGATTCCCCTGTGCTAAGAGCGAGTATGATGGAGCACTACATCCGAATTATAAAAAAATTATTATTTATAACTATTCTTAATCTGATTTATCCACATGCATGTGATGAAATAATCTAAGTGGCACAATTCCTCTGCAGAATTTTTCTTTGGTTGAGTGAGATGGAACTCTACATCCGAGCGATCGATTGAGTTTATCTTAAAGCTACTCGTAAACTGATTTGTATATATGCATGTGATGCAATGAATGAGTTTCCTGTAATTTCTAGTCTCTATTTTAGTACCCTCGTGTATTCCGGCACTCTCCCTTAGACCGCACACTCATAGAAATGAGAGGCTTTGTCCAAATAGCGATGTACTTTTTTCGCTTGTGTTCATAATTGAACCCCCATCATGACCCTGTTCGGCCCATCAGAAAGGCGTATCATTCCGCTCACTTCTCGGCGTCCGCTCACTTCTCGTTTTATATGTAAGAAAATGTGTCACTGTTATTGGACAACGTGACCCAGTTATGTTTCTGAGTACCCTCGAGTTCTAGCTAATTAAATCAATAAGATTTTTTTCTTGGTCAGGGCTTCCTGTTCACGTCAGACGTTCTGGCAAATCTCGAGCTCATGTAGGACAATTGTTTTTCCTGGTGTGTTTGTAATTTGTGCGAAAAAGCGATTCAATTTAATTTGCAAATGTTGTTCAAACAGTTCGCGAGCTGAGATACATATCTAAATTGAACCTTGCCTAAATATATAGGCTGCAGAGTTCATGTTCATCTACATGAATTGTTGTTGTGGCTTAATGAATTTTTGTTATATGTTTTGTTTACAGAAAATAGTTGTTGATGGGAGCAATTTTGATGCTAATTACGCAGATCGTTTGCAACTGCAGTGAATGAAATTTCAATATGAATTTATTTTTTACATGCTCACACACATTTACATCGCCTCTTGGACCGATAATATCGTTATATACGAGTATGTCTTATTTTACTTATTATCAATGATAGATAATATAAATTTCCCCGTTAAACTGAATATGCAGTTAATGCCGGAATAACATCTTTAATTCGCTTGCTATTCCATCCTCAACCTTAAGCTGTCACTTTGAATATGCTAGTTGCTTTTTCAAATCACTAATTCTACTATTTTTATTTTATTGATTCTAATAACTAGCATTTTAAACGCGGGGTTTATGTATTACCGCAATACATCATGTTGCTCCTTTTTTCGCGTGTACCACCTTATTTAAATTATTCATTTGCATTTTTCCGGTTGGTCCAGCGAACAATGGATACATTGCTGAAATTAAAAATGTTAAATATCCTGGACATGGTTTGGATGAAACAAAAACTTATCTCTACTCTTACATTGTCAGTTTTTCATTGAATTCCAGTAGCTATGCAGGTTTGATCCAGCAGCACTGTACGAAATGTTTAAATCTAGAGTAAACCTATAATGAAGATAACTGTGCGTGTTTGAGTTGGTTGATAAGACCTAAACAAAGAGCAGCAGTGATGGCGAGATGACCAGCGCTGAGGCATGATGACAGATGGGCGCTTGTAATGAAGAAACAGCGCCCTCAGATCATGCCACGACCTCCTTGCGTGCTGCTCTTACTCGACTACCCTCGCTTCTTTTTAAAAGCAATAGGATTTATACTCCACTTATTTAGTAATTGTGTATCATTGTGTGTAGTATCTAAATTTCAAACTATGAATCTTACATTCACTTTTGCTTTAGTGTATTTGGCAGCGTTTTCATCGTAATGTATCTGAGATATGGTTTTAGTGTGCTTTTCGTTACACTTGTCTTATAATATGTCTCTGTTCGCCCTACTAACTAAAATATTCTTTTCCCTAGAACGAAAGTTATCGCGGTATCTTCCCTAATAATTTATTTTTAGTTGCGCTTTCCTTGTGCTTGAATTTTGGTTTTATTTCATTGCTTAAAAATACAATGTGAAAAAATAATTTGATATTCTAAAGCTACGGACGAGAATTACTTCGCAGTTTTCGAGCTTACGGACGTGAATCACTTTTATTCGTTAATGAATTGCATGCTGTTTTCACTCTATACTTCCCCTTTCATTTTCTTTCAGTAGACTTTCGTTGATTTATATTTCAAAGTACGTCTTAAGATTATTTCCTCAGGTTCTTGTCTCTCCTCGTTCTCTCTCTTCACTCCCTCGATCATCAGTTGCTGTTGCAGGTCTAAGTGAACTACAGCCTTGACATACAGTCGCTCACATCTGATCTAATTGTTGAGCTCGAGCGAGACAGGCTCCAAGATTGCTGATTGTTGAGCTTGCAGTCCCTGCAATCAGAATACTTGCATATATAATACATATTATTATTCAGCATTGCATTTAGTGCATAAATATACAATATATATTGATACAATTTGGCATTTAAGTCATAAATAATGAATTGGACGTGTCTGCAACATCTCGCGTATGTGTTAGTAATTGCGCCACACAGCACGTGTATATGTTTAACTTGTAATCCAGGTCACTTGTTCAATCGTGCATCTTGAAGACCTCGAGTGCTCGCTCAAAACTCAAATGCAACTGTAGCAAATATTTCCATCTCTAACGCGTCAACAAATACCGATTGTGAAAATAATTTCAACCAGGGGGAATTTCAGGAGGGTAAGACAACCTTGGCATTTTTAATATACACCAAGGTTGTTCCATGCTGCAAGTTTTGACATCTACTATAACGTATTATTGAATTTATTTCATCAAGTTGCGTGATTTATCAGACAGGCCGTCCTCAGGGACGTCGAGTTGCACTTCAGTCCCGCCGAGTTATCGCTCTCTCTCGCTCTGAGGTCCGAGCACGCGTCTCGACTCAAACAAATGGATTGAGTCCTGTTTTCTTTTTCTTGAGAAATCTTTGGTGGTTGACGCCTTAATTTAGTTTTCATGTTATATAATCATTTATTTACCAATTATATATTTTGTATATATGACGTGACATCCATTGTATATAATTATTAACTTGTATTTCTATGTTATAAATGTTTGACGTGCCTTCCCATTGCATTTATTTTTTTTAGAATGAGTGATTGAAGAATAAAATTGTATTTTTTATCTGTAATTCGTGACACTGGATAAAGAAAGAGATGCAATGACTTACGTTTACGTGCGGCGGTAATTTATTTCTAAAAAATTAATAGTTAACAAGAACTCTCGGCACTTGCAAGATATGTCATGCCTTCCTGATTATAACAAATATTATATCCCTGATAACAATGAATACTATAACTCGGATTAAAACAACTATTATAACCCTGATTGCAAAAAATCTTGAAACCCTTACTACCAAAAAATACAACAACCCTTAACTATCATTACGAATATTAAAACCTTGACTACGACAAATATATAACATATTACAGCAAAATTATAACCCTAATTACCATAGATATTTTAACCTCATTACAACAAATCTTATAACCCTGTTTATAACAAGTAAACATATATTACGCTACGAGTCCCTCGCGTGCCGTGCCCTCACAACAGCTCACGGCCACATAATTTGCTCAACAGATAAATAGCAATCCTTCGCTGCGGGTATTATTAGCGGCCACGAATTTATTGCTTCGGCACATGGCCACTGAAATTAATGGCCGACATCTCTTGCAGCCTAAAAATTAGAGCCGTCGCTGGCATGAAGAGCTTCTGCAGACTCAGGATGAGGCTGATAAAACGAATCCTCTAAAATCGCGAAACAAGAGTTAGTTTCTGCAATAAATAAGGCAACGGGTCCGACGTCTCGGTGGGACGTGTAGATTGTCAAGGAAGATTGTCAAGATAAAGTGAAAACTTCAGTTGATTGGAGTCTTCAAATTAATCTTGTACTCGAGTGAAGGTTTTCCGTACAAGATTAGATTGTTGCAATCTCATTCTCTAATTGTACCTTGATTGACGCACTCCGATTGATTATTTTGCGAATGTCTTTATTATTTTTTAAGCTGATTTATTTAACTAAACTTGTAAACCATAGCTCTGATCTCACTTAACCTGCGAATTGATTATTATAAATTGATTATTATTACTATAAGTAAGACCAGGTTACATGCCATGGAAAATTTATTGAGAATTTATACCCATGTTTATACGGCCGTTAAAGAAAAGAACGACCACTGAAAAAAACGAATGTTTTCCGTTAACAGGCTCGTAATAATACGGTCGTTGAACCTTCCACTGGTAGGACTGACTGCTCCCATAACAGGCGGCCCGTGTAAATACGGTCGTTGAACCTCCCACTGGTAAGATTCACTGCTCCCGCTGTACGAGGCCCGTGTAAATACGGTCGTTGAACCTCACACTGGTAAGATTCACTGCTTCCGCTGTACGAGGCCCGTGTAAATACGGTCGTTGAACCTCCCACTGGTAAGATTCACTGCTCCCGCTGTACGAAGCCCGTGTAAATACGGTCGTTGAACCTCCCACTCGTAAGATTCACTGCTCCCGCTGCACGAGGCCCGTGTAAATACGGTCGTTGAACCTCTCACTGGTAAGATTCACTGCTCCCGCTGTACGAGGCCCGTATAAATACGGACGTTGAACCTCCCACTGGTAAGATTCACTGCTCCCGCTGTACGAGGCCCGTATAAATACGGACGTTGAACCTCCCACTGGTAAGACTCAGTGCTCCCGCTACACAAGGCCCGTGTAAATACGGACGTTGAACCTCCCACTGGTAAGACTCACTGCTCCCGCTACACGAGGCCCGTGTGCTACACAAGGCCCGTGTAAATACGGTCGTTGAAGCTCCCACTGGTAAGACTCACTGCTCCCGCTACACAAGGCCCATGTAAATACGAGACCCCAGCGGTAAGACTGACAGCTTCATATTCAAGTGTTCATTTAAATAAGAAAGAGTCAATCCCTGTCTAGACTGACAACCTTAGTCGAGTGATCTTCATCATGGCTTTGGACTTGAGGTGGCGTTTGTGGCACTAAAATGACTCCTTAATGAGGAAAAGCTGTGTAGCGGCACTTTGCCTCGGAGATCTTTTAAAGATCTACTAGCGGAGCCAAGAGCTTTGCTCTCTGCGCCATTTTTCTATTTCCTGTTACCCTAAGACCTGTCCCCATAAATGAGTCTTATGACATCCGCCCTCACTTTGGAGCAACTTTGCGCCCACATCTCTTCCCTTGTAATGAGCTTGGGGAATAAAGCCCACTTTAACGGTCCTTATGCGCTACATGGTCTGGAATGGGGATAATAACGGGTCTTTGTGCAGTATATGCACTGTAATGGGGAACATAGCGGGTCCTTAGGCATTATATGTTCTCTAATAGGAAACATTACGGGTTAGCCGAAATGGGGAACATAATGGGAGACCATGCGTGTTGAATGGTCAATAACGGTTAACATAACGGGTCCTTATTTGTTAAAAATCTGTAACGGGAAACATAAGGGATCTGTGTGCGTTACGTGCAGTCAATAACTTGGAAGAAAAGCAGTCATTTTGACTGAAAGAATCTTTAAAGTATCTTTGCTTGTGAAAGGGCAAACAACTTATCTGTCCTGCTGCGTTCCGCACGATTGCCATACCTAAAATTTTCCGCACTTATGCGTTGCCAGATGAAAAAATTCGCCAGTGTACCACTGCTTTTCATTTACAAAAATAGTCGATAACACGTGAAAAATGCCGTCATTGATCCACTGCTTGGAATTATTTCGTTTGAAAAGCGAGTATAATTTTAATTTGGCCAAAAATTTACTCGTAATTTTAATCCTTACATTAAATGTTGTCAGCTAAAGTTCACACTTCCCAGTGCCACAAATTGTTATCCATGTTTCATATCTTATACTGTTTCTTTATTAAAATTATTGTAAGTTTTCATTATTATGCACCGAGTGAATATTTTGCAATCTCCTCCATATTAATTAGGCATAAAAGATTTAAACGTCCAGACCAGAGATTTCAAAACTAACCCACTATCTCGGAAAAAAAAACTAATTTTTTTAACTGGTAAAACTTATGAAACACGGTATCTCACAATATCTTGAACGCAGTTATGCTTTATCAGAATATTTATTTCTTTGTACCTTTTCTGACATTTATTACCTTGTAAAAAACAGCAGGTGGTGAAATAATTATTATTCTTGTATACAGATAAGCTTGAACATCTTCCCCCGCCTTCATGAAAACTAATTTCCTTTCATTAACTAACAATCTGCTCATTAATTGACCCGTATGCCGCTTGCTGGTCCCGACGCTGGCCGATTACTAGAAAGTTACGCTTGATTTTGGTGCCATATCGTTGTTTTTAACCTATTGCATTCTCAGAGAAATTAGTGAGACTATGTCCAAGCAGCGATACAGTTTTTTCAAAAAAAAAGAGTTTTCACCTACTGTTAAACTGGAATGTAATGAATGATATTAACTAATAATTTTAGTTATTAAGATACACAGCGTACGCAGATTCCTCTAGAATTATGCACTTACCTTTACTAGAAATAATTCTCGCATTACATTCTTGGTACAGAAAATGAATAAAGCTTGAGCATATATTATGTATTCTATGAGCATGTCTTATGCATACATTATACATATTATGCATTATACTTGCATATTTTCATGCCCGGAATTACGTTGCAAAGTTTTCCTTAACATTATTTAATTATTAATTTTACATGATTATAGTGCATTTTAGCTGGTTCTATTTAGGCTTGAGCATCTTTTTCATACGAAGGTTCTGTGATATTTAACAAATTTTTAATGATGCAGCAATTGCCAAGCTTGCCAAGCTAAACAAAGCAGCCACGGTCGATTTGTCCTGGAGCTCAATATTTATTTTTTAAAGTAAAATATTATCTTGAAAGTAAATTTCCCATGTAGATCTGTCTTTGCTCCACTTAGTTCTGTGATGTATTAGACACCTCATGGCACATTTGACGCAGGCAAGTTGCAGTTGTGCCGCGTCTGCACCTCATGGCACATTTGACCGAGGCAGGTTGCAGTTGTACCGCGTTTGCATCTCATGGCACATATGACCCAGTCACCTAGCACCTGGTTTGCCATAACAACAACCCCATAAAATCTGTTGACTGCCGAGAAAGTTGGAGTTGTGCGGCGTTAGAGCGCGCCGTGACGCCGTGTTTTATAGCCTACCGCGGCTCGCAGTTAAAGTGTCAACGGTCCTCACAATAAAACGTGCCCCGCTCGTCCAATTAAACTTTACATCGAAACTTTCTTTCCTGTGGCCCTGCATTGCAATTTACAAGCGTTCTCGTGCCTTCATCGGGTAATTGCTGCAGCAAATGACGGCCACTGATCTAACATTTTTATTTTTTTTAGAAATTAAACGTCAAATCTGTTTTTTCTCCAATATATTAATTTGTGCATAATCTATCTTATAATTCTTTCACGAAGTAACGATTTATTAAACCATTCAGGCTATCTCACGATCCAATTTTTTACATTGTATTGTTTATTTCTTCTGCAAACAAAGTTTTATTGAATTGAATTATTTGAAGATGTCAATCAGTTCCTAGCAAAACTTTATTTTGAATTTTTTCTTTGAGTACATTGTGAACAAAATCTCAATGTAATGCGTTATGTTTGTACAAAATAGGCAATACAAAATTGCAGTCTAGTTTAATTTTTAACGGGAGTTGTGTGATGGAGTTACAGCCCGGGCATATTTCAACTATCCTCCCTTGCTGGCGTCGTCATGAATAGCAAATGATGCGACCTAATTCATGCATCCCGTACTGGTTCATTTACGTGAACATTTTCGCTGCTTCTACTCTCGTGAAAATTAGTGCGTCTTCAGGGATTTTTAGCAGGAAATGATAAAGGGGGTTTTTACTATGGAAATTAGGATTGGTGGGATACAGTCTAAAAAGTTGTAGCAGTGTAAAACTTCTTCTAAGCTATTTTGATAATTATCGACCGTAAATAATATCGGCATTTTATTCTTCATGAAATTCTAGAAACTGCTGAAAAATCCAGGAAAAATTGTCATGTCAAGCTATTTTAGTTTAGTTTTAGGATGAAATAGACAATTTTACTTGATTTTCTATTAATCCACAGCAACACTTTCAGCGTTTCCAGCGTCATATTTGCATCGCTGCTAATGAAAGGCACATAAGCTATCAGCGGTACAAGTCGGCTATTTTTTTAAATTAAACAACATGTTAAGTCTTCAAGTCAAGCAAAATGTAAGTACAAATTTATATTAATTTTTCTTTATGCTGCTCGTCCGAGTAGTGGAAATTATCATGACACCCCTCACTCACTACATTTAGATTATTATTATGTAGATTCTATAATGAATACAATAAATAAAATGGATTCCTTAACGAAAAAAATCATGTAGGGCCAGCACTTCAGTACCAATTAAATAGATCCTATATGAACAAAATCTGTAGAACAATTTTCTGATAGCAATACCACCTGAATTTTTTTATAACTACCTATTTTTTGGCAAAAAAAACTTTAGTCGTGTTAACATGAATCTGGTGTATTCTCAGGTGCGAGATGAGTTTATATACTAACTCAACTTAGAGGTAAAATTATCTTAGATGTGTTTTTGCGGTTCTAAGATAATCATTATCTTAGATACAATATCGACCTGTCAGTAAAAATAGGGTCAATACCAGAAACTGACAGGTCAGACCAGAATACCAGAAATCTGGTATTATTTACATTAATTTAATACCAGATTTAATACCAGATCGTTGCGACACATATAAAAGACACCCTGAAGGATACAAACGTCAGCCCCTATTGGGCTTTTAGGGTGTGAATAAGTCCCAAGTAAAATTGTGATGCTGAATCAACGTTGAATCAGCGTTGAATTAAATATTGTTTGGCTGAATAAATCTTTATTTAAAGTTATTTCAACGTCCTTTGCCTGGTGGGAAGCTGTATGGTAATCCAGGTTCTTCTCATTAGCTGGATTCTTTGAACGAATTAGGATAATTTAAGGGCCATTTCAGGAAGAAACGAATGCGAAATTTACAGAGCGAGCCCAGGAAATCGCTTTAAAAATACATAAATGAATTTGTTGCGGTAAAATGAAGGTTTATTTCAGAGCCTTTGTTTGTTCAGATCATCGTTTGAATTGCAATCCAAAGATAAACTGTTGCCTGATTGTTTTCATGATGGGATGCTGGTTACGATTGAATGATTTTTAAATTTTCAATCCGACAGTCAATCACAACCATTTTATTGGACACATGAGATCAAAAACTCGTGCATCGAATTGAAAATTAAGATTTCTTAGATAATTTTTAAGATTTTTTTTTACTTGAGGCATATATATTTTCCACGTTATTGAAATTCAAATATATACGTTAACATTATGTCGCTTCAATAATTTCTAGTGGAAAATTGCCTAAATTCTGCCTAATGTTAGTCAGGATAATCATTTACTTCATGAGTAAACTCGTGTTATTTGAATTTATTAGTTATTTAATTCAATATAAAAAGATCACACTGGATTTGGGAATGGAAGCTCTCGTCGACGAAATTTATTACACGATATTTAACAAGATGCTTGC
This sequence comes from Hyalella azteca, assembly GCF_000764305.2. Classification (NCBI taxonomy): domain Eukaryota; kingdom Metazoa; phylum Arthropoda; class Malacostraca; order Amphipoda; family Hyalellidae; genus Hyalella; species Hyalella azteca. Next base: position 88,134 of record NW_025935380.1, on the reverse strand, counting down.
ATTTTTCATGCAATGATTCCTTAAAACATCTGATTGTTATTGAGTAAAATTATAAAATATATATCCAATCATATGAATAACTTACAATCCAGTTTTTCAGCATCGCTTGATGTTCGAATTCGGCTGGAAATCACTGCACAAACACTAGTTTATAAGTAAATCTCGATTGTTCGCGTGCCAATCAAAAGAGCCAACATGGCCGTCAGATTCAGAGCACTCAACGAATTTGATGTTTCATAAAATCGGTCCTTCAAACGGCTTCCAAAGTCCGGGACTTGAAAATCCTGTTGATTTTAGAAGCGAGCCAACAATTGCAGTAATTGAGTTGCATATTTTATTTCCGCGAATTTGATATCACGGTTTTTGATATGTCAGGAAAACGCTTTATAAGTATTAAATATTTCACTTTATATCCATAATCTGTTGTGATTTTTTCGTTCTCAAAATTTATTCATTACCCCAACGCTGTGGCAACAACACTTGTCGTCAACCAAGCCTGGGCTGTCCCCCAAAAGAATTTTCTGTGCTCGTGTAGGAATTTTCGCGGAATTTAAGGCATGAAATTTTTTCTTCCTAATTTCAGAGATCTCCTCGCTCGCTTTTAATTAGACTTGATTACTTGGCACCCAAATTATCAAATTACTTTATATTCATTTGGTGCTATAAACTCGAGGGCTGCTTTTAATTTTACCCTGTTAAGTTTAATGATAAAGGCGCATTTCTCGGGAGAAAGAATACTGCAACAAATTTCTGCGAAATAAATGCATTGGCTACGATCGAAGAAATCATGCAAATTTACTATGATACGGAAAATGGCAATTTAGACCCATTCGATGACATTTAGTAATAAAAGTTAACCACAGACTATTTAAGATTTGTCTATGTTGTTTAATAAGCTCAGGCTCTATTAATAATTTCATACCGTTGAAGACGATCATATCATATAATATAACATCATCCGATAAACAGCTATTCAATCCATAATAGAGACACAATGTCTCTGTTGTAATCTAATTCTCTATCGGGTAAGAATGATTCAATTATCTTCCACCTACCGAAATTTCCTTCGGTTTCCTAACTGATTAACTTTGGCCATAGTTTTTCAAAAATTATATGTGTTCAGCTGCAGACTGTGCATTAATATATACTGCTTCATTTCGTCTCGCTTCACATTTTTTCTAAGCTACAGTTACACGAATTATTTAACGACGGGCGCCAGATCGTATTGGCGTAAACTAATTACCGTTTTAGTGACGCGTAACTGTTTCCTGGGTCTATTACAGGCGTGTAACTGCCACAACCAATGTCAAGTTGGGCAGTAAAACCAACCAAGTTCTGCCAAATGACTTCCTTCAGTACCGCGCTTAGGTCACCGATAACAACTATGCAGCTACATTTTCCTGGCCTCCATTCATGTTTTGACCCGAGGGAGCAATGCTGGTATTATTTTATCGCTCCGTGCGAGATTGAATATCTATTCTATATGGTTTTGTTATTAACAACATTTTTGATATCGTATTTACTTTTGTTACAAAAATAAATTCAAAGTAACGCTATGGAGAAGCTCCCCTTCCTTTGTATTTTGCTATAAATTAAGTTTAATAGTTGTTTTTAATCTAGGTAATTATTTCGAACAAATATTGAATACAATTTTACAAAATTGACCATTCCACACCACACCTCACGCCATACCAGCATCACTGCACACATTACGAGCGCACCTCTTCCACACAAACACCGTACTCGCACACCATACCATTCTACTCCATCATTAATACTATTCTACAACACTACACACACGCACCACACTCACGCACCACACTCGCGCACCACACTCGCGCACCACACTCACGCACCACACTCACGCACCACACTCACGCACCACACTCACGCACCACACTCACGCACCACACTCTCGTTGTATTAGCCAGCGTTTGATCGTGAGAAATAAAACTATCACCATTGAATTGTTTGACTACCTCGATGCGTCGAGGCTAGTACACATATACAAATTTATGTCTCGTGATTTCACCAAATTTTAATATATGTTATTGTCACAGCTTTGGGTGAGGGCAATTGAACCTTCATCGCTGATTAAAAGAGTTCCCTAGAAATGTTTCAAATAACTAAGGAAAATTATTACATTATTAGCTGATCTATTTTTTTCGTGATTTGTCCGTTTTCATCAATTTCGTAAATTGCTGATTTCAAAATCCGCTATACAATAATTTGTATTCATTTCAAAGCTAAATTTCAAGTTAATATATGTTTTATTAACGCACAGGTCAATAACTTGAAATTTCTACAAGCACTTTAAGGTCGCCAATTCATACAATTTGGGCTACTCCAGTCTCCAACTCAAGTCTCTATACTATAGCATTTTAATAATAGAAAAATAGTAAAGTGAACACTCATTACAGTCACCCTGCCATCAACAAATCATCATAAACGCTTTGCATATTCATGCATCGCCATGTCATTGCCGCTGCACTAGTTCGGCTTAACATCCACCCGCAGAAAAAAATCCCGGAGCTCTCGTTCAAATTGCAATTTGCTGGCCTTCTTGGGTTTGCTATACGAGAGGCCAGACCGGCTGTTTATTCGGCCAATATCGCGCCATCAGGTGCACTTTTGAAAATCAGACGCTTCATGAAGCCCAATTTTGAGTCCTGGTCGAAGTCTGTAGGTATTCCCGAGACACGAGCCAGCGAAATTCTGGCTACTTGCAATGCTTCCTGGGCTCGTTTTCCGGTCATCGGTTTTCTATCGATGGCAGTGAGAGAGGGTGGAATTTTACCGTGTAAGCAATCCATTTCAGCATACTTGGAATTGTCGACGTATCTCGATCCCGAGAAATGTTTCTTTTACCAAAAAATGAGGTTTCACCTAAAATTTTTATTGTCGAAAGGATTTGAAATAAGTAATATTAATATTTTTTCTTGATTCATCGCGCTGGTTTGTATTCGAAAGCAAGTACTTCCGTCGCAGTTATTTTCCACAATTTCTTAGGTATAAACTGCAATTATAAATTAAATAAACGCAAAAATTTATATTTTATTCCTGCGAAATTTCTTAAAACCAATTCTCATATGATTCAATTAAAATGATCCTATGATACTTATACTTTGAAATTAACATCATGTTCCGACTTGTCAATTTTTTCCTGGAAGATCTCAATCTTATTTATTTATCATTGCTTTGCGTCAAGATTATTTCCACATATTTCCCTGCTGACGTAGATCCTGGTGAGGCTTTCAATTATTCAAGAGCCGATCTTGACGGTGCCTAAAATATTCCAAGCCATTTACACGAAGTTTAGGTCCTTTCAAAACGCAAAAAACTTCTCGATATCGAAAATTTGGTAAGAAAAAATATATAAAAGTATCCTTCTTGGAACCATCGACTAACTCTTACGTAACTTTACCAACTTCACAAACTTCCGCCCGGATGCCAAGTTTGCAACTTCTCACACACTCAACTTGACGTTTCCACTGCGCTCCTACGATGGATGGAGGCAAAAAGTCTTCTTTGAAGTGGTCCACCAGAGCGACAACTCAAGTCACAATGAGCTTTAAAGTGCGTCGCTTGTTCACATTGATCTTTAGCTTTACAATGAAAATTGTTCCGTCTCTACTACGTATATCTCGGACAATTTTTAACGAGCAATAATATGAAATTTTTTTATCATAGCATGATCAACAACTCTCTCAAAATTTTGGCTGCTGTGCAGTAATCATAAAACATTTCATCAATCCGAATGTTGCTCCATCTGTCACACGTAACTGATAGATATTTAATTATTTTGAAACTACAAACATCACTCTGAATGATTCTAATTTTATTAATTCAATGAGCAACTTATGTCTTCAAGTTCAATTAAAAATTTGTTAATGGTGACTGTAAGTTGTATTGTCTTTTGTAAATTCTTTTGTGTTGTCATTTGGCACAGTAAAATAACTTGAGTAGTGACATTCAGTAATATAGCATCAGCATAACCACAGTACCATAACCTATGAGGAGGTTAAACACTCACAGCCAACTGTCACATGTATTTGTTATCTATACCAAGACACTTGTATGTAATCTACGACGCGGCAGCACACGCAGCTTCTTGATCCCTGGCTTTTAAAGCGCAAACATAATAACGGAAAATGACTGAATGGAAAAACACAATAGATTGTGTTCTATTATTTCCACAGCCAATGAATAACAACACATATCACTCAGAAAACCCAAACATGAACAGTGATTTTCCCAGCCGAAAAATAACAGCACATATCGCACGGAAAATGAAACTACACACAGTTTTCATAGCACGCTTCCTTAAGCACGGAAATAGCACCAAAAGATAGCAATGAAATAATCTATTCAAGCCGCATGTTTTGCATAACATCGCTCTGCAGACTCTTGAAGCGTCTTCACCTTTACCTTGAAATCGGTCGTTGTTTGCGATGTTTAGGTGAGACCCCGGCACCGAAGAATGTAATGGTGAGCAACCGGCACCGGAGAATGTAATGGTGAGCAACCGGCACCGAAGAATGTAATGGTGAGCAACGTAACATGTGTGTGTTGTTCATTCTCAAGGAATTGTGTTCGGCCGTGTAAGGAATTCTGAGTCGGCCTGACTAGTTGGGTCTTTTGCTCGCTATTGCCGTGGACTAAAAGACGCCATATTGTCGCATATTTCTCAAAAGTAATTTTGTTTTAGTGCTTGAAATGAGCGGCACTAACGAGAAATGGAGGTTATTATCGTGAAAACAATGTTTGAACGGCTGACGAAATGAAAATTATTTCATAATAAGGAGATAGTTAAGAAAATTTGCAGTTATTTTTGCAACATTTTTGATTAAATATCAGAGTTCAGTTACTGATGACGTCCATATGTGGTGATATTTATCAATATAATGAGCAATATTTCTGTCTGTCCATATTACAGCCATTTAATTACCTAAATAATAATTTTTTAAAAGGTGTTAGAACTTTACGCGAAAAATATATTGTGAAGAAAAGAATTGAAATTCAAATGCCTCATTAAGTAAAAAATTAAATTCCTAAAATTATTTCCTTTGAAATACTCTATGATCAACATAATTTATTTGCATCAGACAATCCTAAAATATCAGAGGTTAAAAATATTCTAAACTCATCTGTCTCTCTAGCTTTTTATTATACTAGAGAAACACAAACCTGTCCATTCTAGTGCACTACTTGTGAGTTTTAGTGCAGGTACTAGTGCAATACTAGTGCGATACTAGTGCAGTACTAGTGCAATACTAGTGCAAGCTAGCGAGGCCGGTTGACATTTATTTGATTTCATTACTAGTGCCGTCCAAAATAAATGAATAAATAGAATGTTTTTGCGTAGGCACTCACAGTTAATTATAAACTTTTAAATTATTTTGTCTGAACGAAGATGTCAAGTAAATTGCTAGTACATTTTATTCGTTGTTTTAAACGTTTCATGGAGCTCGCGCTTTTATTATTAATAATGTGAGCAGCTCGAAAAAATTCTATTGGTTGTAAATGTTTAATTTATATTAGGAGCTCAGTTTTGCTCAGTTAGGAGCAAAAAACATAATTTTTAAAACATTTTTGTGCAAAATAACCGTCACTAACACACACTTCACAGTAATGATTAATTATTAACTGACTATGAAAGGGTGATTATTAACTGACTATAAACGGTGTTTAACTGTTTGATGTAAGAAAAATGAGCTTTTCAATTGTTTTGATGTTCTTCACTTTACTAAAAAAATTATTTCATACTAATGGCCGTTATATTTAAAGCTCTAAAAATCCTCTTTTCGCATGTTTTATAATCACATATGCAAAACGCTTTCCGTTATAATGAGTTTGGGTTGACGTAAGTCCACGTTCAGGTTTTAGGATAACCACAGTTCCGACAACAAATTTCCTTTTTATTGAATGAAAAATTTTATCTGCAAGGAAAAATATAAATATATTGACCCTATAAACTTCAATGTGTGATTATAATATTCAAATATAACAAATAATCATCAGAACTATAAACAAGTTATAAAAAGGCATAAATTAACGCAACGAAATATTGTGGGCAGTTTTAACGCGGGCTACGAACAACTGAGTTAGCATGAAACTATTTGATATGTCGTCGATTATCTTTACATTATAAAGGTCGAAGAAACAAGTGAACTATACGAGCGCATAAGAAATAGACTATTAAGAACTATGCTAACAAAAGGTTTATAAGGTTAATAAAATATATACATTATATATATATCATTTTATCACTATATTTATAGCTTACAAGCGTTCTGTCAAGTCCCGGTATCAACGATACACATTTGTGTTGTTGATTCCTTAGAAAATTGGACTCCTACTTAACGCCCAGGCCATAAGAAGTTGCATAAATACGGGAAAGTCTTGAAAATAATTGCTGCGGTGGCGTTATTTTCCCGCGCGTAAAGAAGAGCCTTAGCCGACCGTGAGATGCTGAAGATTAACGGTTAAACACTCGAGAAAAGCTTGCCTGGAAAAAAAACACGGAACTGCAGTGAAGTGTTTGGCTAAACACGCCCAAAAGCCGCCAGACGTGGCTTCAAAATACAGCAAGTTCAGAGGGAATTCTTGATGAATATGCCTGGCACTTCAACGCCAAGCTAATTTGAAATTCAGGTACGAAGAACACTATTTTGATTAGGCGAAGGCTTGCCAAAAAAATGTTAAAGATTTTGTTCTGCCGAATAAAATTGTAATTGGACATGTGCTCTCATCCCCACAATGTTAAAGCTCAGAATTTTTCGACGCTGACGACAAAATTTATCCCCACTGAATACAAACAAAGACACTACATCTTAATAAAGAACTAAGTTATTTGATTGAAATTATTACTGAAATCAGTTTCGAGTTTCTGCAGTGTTAACATTACTTTCAAGACGTGGAGTTACGGGCCGTGATTCTGTCAAAGGAACAAGGCGGCGCTGAGATCTGATCAGTCGTAGAGGCGGCGCAGCCCTGGCTGGCTGCCTCCATTGATCGTCGTTATCAAGTTTACGGCGAGCCTTAAGGGGCCTGCTTTCAACTTCCCATCGAGATATCCGACTTAGAGGATGAATAACTTCCAGCCTTCAATGCACGAACAACTTTCAAGTCCTAGCGCAGCATCACATCGTGATCTTGACCTCATCACACGGTTTAAGTTCAGGGCAATGTTCCAATAAGTCTTTGACTTCGTCAGACGCTTTAGCAACCCAGTTGAGGCTCCAGTGCAATGTTCCAATATTTTTTTGACCTGGTATAACAATATGGTGTCATCGCAAGGTGTTGCACTAGAGCGAGGCTCCTGGGCAATGTTCCAGTGAGTCTTTGACTTCATCACACGCTATAACAATCACGTCGAGGCTCCAGGGCAATGTTCCAGTAAGTCTTTGACTTCATCACACGGTGTAGCAATCACGTCGAGGCTCCAGGGCAATGTTCCAGTGAGTCTTTGACTTCATCACACGGTATAACAATCACGTCGCGGCTCCAGGGCAATGTTCCAGTGAGTCTTTGACTTCATCTCACGGTATAACAATCACGTCGGGGCTCCAGGGCAATGTTCCAGTGAGTCTTTGACTTCATCTCACGGTATAGCAATCACGTCGCGATTCTAGCGCAATGTTTAAGTGTATTTTTTATTCAATCGCATAGTATTACATTCTATTGACGGCTTTGATTAAGAAAATCGTCATGTCTATTTCGATCCCATGCATTGTTTAGAATAAAATTGATCACAATACGAAGCAACATCCGGTCCTAAGCAGCGCTACAACTCCATGACAATTTCAAGCACAACTGAATAAGCCAAAATAATTTTAACTTCTCCTATGAATAGTGAATGCTTGAGAACGTTCGATGCTAGCTTATTTATGTATAATTTACTTGGATTCCAGTTGTTATATTTTCAGCGCAATTCACTGAAAGTTTAAAATCTTCAGAGCAGATGCCTTTAAAGAATATTTATTTCCGTTCACGCGGAAATCACTGAGCCTTATGATAGTTCAGTTTGATTATCGATCCAAAGACTTGATTTTATTATCGAAAATCTTAAGCGTGCGCAGGTTAGACATTTATAACCCGGTACAAGATAATTCGACGGTGAGTGTGGAGTATTGATGCATCTAAGCGGTTTTCTGAACCATTATCCTTTAAATATAAAAATAAACGACCTATTGGTGAGGTTCAGATGTACATATTCTGGGAAGAAGAATAAAATAGAAATCAATCGTTTTCTGCAATGGCACGAATTTTTACTTAACAGTAAATGCTCTCATGGTAGTCTAAGGCTAATGAATAATCATTTAATCAACTTTTGTCTTCAATAAATTAAATAATTTTTTGGAAGTCAAATTTCGACTTCTTTATTCGAGGGTTTGTCACACTTCTCACTGCACCCGAAATGCCATTGCACATTCAGCTATTAATCTAGTGTTATGCGGCTCAATACGTTCACTAATTAATTTGTCAGATTCAATACATTCGGAAGCACCTGGTAACTGATGAGTATTGTGCAACTGCTCTTCAGTGAAAGCTCATTTTGGGACGGAAGAGAAGCAGCAATTCATTTGTCGGCCGACTAAAATGAAATGGCCGGAGATGGCCGGAGCTACTTAGTATTTTAGTGTAGTGCACTAAATACAGGGTGCGGCGTTTTCCGCGAATTTGATATCACGGTTTTTGATATGTCAGGAAAACGCTTTATAAGTATTAAATATTTCACTTTATATCCATAATCTGTTGTGATTTAGAATTATGATAAGTTGAAATGAGGTCATGGATCACTAAAGTTACTCCTGGATATCCTGTTGAATTGTTTAGCCAGGCATACCAAGCACTGTCGGGAGCAAGGAAATTTTTAAATGATAAGCGTGAAACAATTACACGTAATGTACTTAATAAATTTATTGCATTTAACCCATTATCTGCTTTCTAATCCATTAGTAAATATCAGTAGAAAATGAAATAGTAAGATATTTTCTTGCTATTTCTGAGTAATGAACAGCAATTAATTCAAGATATACTTCTTACACGATCCCGCGACATACGTATGAAAGGAATCAAATCGAAATAAGAGTTATAGAAATTTACAAATGCGCGAATAAATAATTTTGGATAAATTGAAGAAAAGTTTCGTTCTCAAAATTTATTCATTACCCCAACGCTGTGGCAACAACATATAAAATATGCTGGTCTTTGATGCAATTCTAAATTCATTTTTCGTCTGGATAAATACATTGCTTCACAAGAAAATACATCGGTTCATGAGCAAATAATGATGTCAGGTCTTTGACTTCGTGAAATTTCTGCGAGAAAAATATTATTGTTTTGCTAGGCAGCCGACGGAATTTCTGGACAAAACTCGTGACCTTCGTGAGATAATTCAAACAATAGTTGCAGTAAAAAAGCTGAAAACTTGTCGATGTAAATATCAGAGTTTGTTGGAAAAACGAGAAGTATATTGTGCGTAAATTTGCAGCTATTCTCTGCCTTCTACATTTTACCAGGAACGAATTCGCGTTCATCATATATTTTCATTATACATGTAATAAAATTATAATTAATAAATTGATAAATTAATAAATAAATAATAATTAAATATATAATTAATAAAAAAGGCCTACTCTTCGAGTCTCGACCTTACTTTGTTTACACTGTCATTGAATTTGCTGAATTATTTTATAGTAAAGGCAACTTTTTTTAATTTCCAAGTTTCCAAAAAAAATTTCGATTTCTAAAATTTCGCGTCGAAGAACTTGTAAAATCAATCATTTATTCATCCATGGAATTTACAGGATTCAAACAATCTTGCAATTTTTTAAATATGGCATTTTTTCTTCTACATGTATGCATTTAAGTTTGATTTTTAATAAAAGTTATTCCAAATTTATGCATATTCATCAGTGCTGAAAAAATCATGCCATTTTCTTATTTTCTTATCTAATTAGTAATTTTTATTAGCATAACTAAATCATGAAACTTCAATGAGGCCTAAAATATCCTGCACCAATATGTCTCAGAGGGAAAAAAATTTTTTTAATTCCTGAGCCTTCGTTGGCCCAATCTTAGGCCGGAGCCTCTATAAAGGCAACATAAAAATAACATCAATCTGAGTGCCGCGCTCTGCCTCAACTGATAAAAGGAAATCAGATAAAAACTTTCACGAGCAAACTTAGGTCCATGCGGTGTTTACACTTCATTAGCTCTAAGCAACTTGAGTTTGGAGTAGGCCACGATTACTTCATGATCGAACTTTAGTAAAAACTTTCGCTGAAGTTACTAATTAAGAGAGGAACCAAGTTGCAGGAGTGCTCTGATAAAGGTAACTTAGCTGCAGTCTCAGCCATGCACTGAAGACTTTGTCGCAAGCTCTGCAAACTTGGCGACTGCCACCGTCTTTATACCGGTGACTTGCATATTTTTACCTTCGTCATATTCAAATGCACACAATCCTTGGCCACGTAGGCTTTGGTTTTGCCAGGTCAAGCTTATCAACTTCTAAAGAGTTTCAGTATTATAAAATTTACCTGTAATAAAAGTCGAACTCCTTCTCGGGTATTTAGCATCACTTGTTCAGTAGTCTGTCAACCTAGCTAACTCTAGGTGGATTCATGCCTACTATCATCTATTTAATCAGAATTAACTGAAATACTGAACACCATGTTTTCATAATCAGAATTTAATTTGAGAACTTATAATCAGATTACTGAGCAAGGTGAACAATGAGGTTTAACTTAAATGTCTTAGCAATAAAAGATATATTAGTGCCTAATAAATTGTTGCGTAAATTTTTTAGATTTTTGCTTAAAATTTGCTTCCAATGTCAGCCAAATTTTGAATGCTATTTATTTGATTTCGGTTATTTTTAACGCTCCCAGTCATTTTTGCGGTTCCTTGCGTTTGCCAATAACTTTGAGTCATTCATAATTTTTCTCTATATTAACAAGATGTTCATGAGCATGACTCGTTAAAATTTATGCTGAGATTAATTTTTTACTGAAGTTTTAATGGAACTTCAAACTTGGAACTATAATCCATGTTACCTAAACTTCCTGTGGACTTATTTTAACGTGAGCAATATTTTCTTGTTCTGTTCTTATCAGTCAAACTCAGTTCCAGTTCGAACTCAAGTTCCAGTGCCTGGAAAACAAAGTTCCTATTCAAGCAACTATCGAACTTAGCTAAACTTTCCTGCCTTGTTGAAGTTTTAATCCCAAGGCCCTGCTACTTGGAAACTTAGTCTACCTCCAGAAAACTTGACAACTTTAGTATTATCCTGGGTCAACTTCGGAAAGCACCAAAGTCAGAAATTCTCAGTCAGGCCTCGAGATAAGGTTGGTGAGCCGGTAAAAATCGACGGCTTAGAGAATTTTAGACGCTCCGGCTCCCTTATTTCCTGGCACTTAAGCGCCTGATTATTTTAACGGCATTTCTTGTTGATCTTTACGAGAGAAGTGGGGAAGCGAATGACTGGCTATCAGAGACGGCCTGTATGGCGATGAAAACACTTTGTTTATGAAATATTTTACATTTAAAATATCTTATATACCCCCGGATTAATTTTAACAATTGTATATATAAATTAATATGACTCCATTAACTGTTGCACTTACATGAAACCACACATAAAAGCATTCACTTCTGAATACTTGGTTAGTATCTGCCATATACTAAGCTATTCAGTAATAATAAAATTAATAAATAAAATTATCACAAATCGTTGCCCTGGGAGCTGTATTCCTCACATGCTTGTAACTACTTTTATTAAGTGGTCGAGGAAATTAATTTAGCTGGAAAAATGAACTGAAATAATCCAATTATATATTTCATTACTAAAATGACAAGATACTGAAGACTGCATTTAATTAATATGAAAAACTCGTATTGAATTGCAAAATGACCAAAGTTAATGCTAAGACGATATTACAACGCCTGTAACTTGTGAACTTGTGCTTTATTTTCAAATGAATTATCATTTTTTTAATTTTTTATGTTTAATATGTAAGTAATGATGATCTTCACGTTCTTCAGTCAGTTTTGACTGTGATGCGATTTTCAGTGAAAAATGCTGGAAAATATTTCAAATTGAGCAGGAGAAAATGAATCGACGAAACAAGATCGTTGAATGCCCTAAGCAAGACTTATTTGCCAAGTAAACTCACTCGTTTTCATTTTGTTTTCTTTATTCGACTTATAAAGAAACTTAACTTCACAATTTAGCCTTTTTTCCTGAAGGCATTACTATCATCATCAAGATGCTATCAGCATCGAGAGTTTTTTAATTCTTCTAATATCCTCCTATGTACTTTTTTACACAGGAATAATTTTATATGAACGTTATCACATATTATTTTTAGAAGAGATTTACAAGAATTAATTCAGGTAAAATAATCAATTTCGTTACAGTTTGAAACATTTAATTTTTTAATCGCATTCATATGAAAATTTCATATATGATGTCCATTATTTTGAGAATAAAACCAAAGAAATCTCTGAATAAGTCTGACCATATAAAAAATTTTTAAGGAGTAAATAGACGGGAAATTATTTTAGCATCGGCAAAGGAGTGTCGTAATTTCCCCAGTGGTGGCCAGTGTCCTAGATATCCTCGACGACACTCACAATATCCTCTGGTAAGTCCTACACCTGAACTCAATCTGCTCCTGTGTCCTCGCTGCTCATTGAAGATCAAGTCGCGGCGCGGTTAGGCTTACCTTGTCTTGTCACGCCGTAAAAATGTCGTGGTAAACTTCCTAAACATATTTTCAGCACGTATAAAATTTACTACACCGGAAGAAAGTCGATATAAATTTCCTGTACGAATCGTCACACAGCAAGAACGTTGCGGGTTTCCTTTACCCATCGTCAGCTCGTACAAAATACTTACCAAACTTCCTTTGAGAAATAACACACAGCTACATCGTCGCGGGCTTCCTTTACACATCGTCAACCCGTCAAAAACACTTACAAAACTTTCATTAACATATTGCACACGTTGTGTACGTCGTGTCCAAAATCCCATACGCACTTCCATCAAAATATAACAATAAATCCATTCGCACGCCGTAAAGAGAAGTACATTAAATCTTTATAAAATACATGTATTTAAGGTGAATTGGAGCGAGTATATGATATAGGAATAAATGATGTTTAATCAGTTGAAAACTAACGAAAAAAGTGTTACTGAAATTTTGCAAAAAATATATTTACATCCTTTTTCTGTAAGTTCCATTAAATTGCAACAACAAGACACAAGACTGCTGCTTAGAGCACAGCTAAGATACAACGATAATAATGTTATAACTTTCAAACCAACGCACAGCTTAACAAATGTAGAATAATATTCAAATAGAAGAAAAGGAACAAAAAGATATTGAATACTATTTAGATTATTTGTTCCCACTGTATGTATATTAATTTATTACATATCGCACTGCAGCTAAACTGAATTTCCCCGTAAGCAGAAGCTTCAGTGTGAGAACGGGACAGACCAGCAGCCGGTGCACGGATTATAACTGGGTTGGCTGAACCCGAACTCAGTGAAACTTGGACGCTGCTTGCCGCTAACTTTCACAATCCTGGTGCCTGGTCCAGCTAAAGTTTGAACAATTTCAGAGCGACCTCTGGCAGATCACACGTACCTGTAGCACAACCGAGAATCAAATAATAGAATTCTAGAGTTTAATTCTATGCCAAAGTCTCGTAATTTGAAGCATTAAATGATTATCAAGTTACTATCTATTTATCGCTGCTATTTTTTCTGAAGCAAACCGAGATCAATTATTCCACCTTTTGAAGAACTGGATTATTATTTATTCGGCCGATTATTTATTCGTCTTCAATTATTCGACTTTTTGAAGAACTGCAAGAAGATATGACACGAGTTTTAGGCGAAATAATCGGTGCCAAAAACTATCTTGCAGTTTTCGACCGAATTGCTTCTAAACATCTCTTAATTCCTTTCATTCTGTATTTTTTCAACTACCGAACAATTCTTATTACTCTGAACGAGTATGTCAAATTGACATCGAAGTGACAGGGAATTGATTTATCGTCTGCAAGACGCTTTTTACAGAAAAAACGCTATATATATTTTTTCTATTATAAATAAATATCGGCCGTGTATAAATCTGGCCGAAAAATAAACGTATTAAAGTAGCTTAGCCACATTATGTGCGCAAGCGCTCAGATTTATTTTAGTCGATAGACACTAGTTTCAATTATTTTCAGCACAAACAGAATTTAAAACACAACCTGCAATTCATGTCAGCAATTGGCATAAACTATTAACTTTTTANTGCGAGCAAAGTTCAAATATTTTATCTGCAATGGCTCTAGCTGTGTCGAAGTTTTTAAGGTGCGAACATTAGGCTAATGCAACTTCTTGTTGCCCGCCGGTCTGACAAATGCAGAACATGCGTGCCCCTGAGAAGCAATAACCTGGTTTCGCCGCTCATGCCTTACATCCTAGCGTGAAACAATGTTGGAATTGTCAAATTTTAGGAGCGAAGTTTACATAACATGTGAGCTACAATAGTGACGACGAAACTCGCTCACTTTCATGTGCAACACGAGCCTTCATGCCAATCAGCTCGAGACGAGACATATAGCAAGGCAAATATTACTGAAAAGGTTCGACATTGATACAAGTTAGCGATTAGTTCAATATTCAATTTTGGTTGTAAATAAAATTAAAATGTTGGGTTATAAATTAGCTTAGACGCGTCAACGAGGAACATTTATCGATGCGTCGGTAGGGAATGAGTATCGATGAGTCGGCGGCAAGAGATAGGACTGACGGCCGAAGCGAATTTCGTGGAAACGAAACATTGACTTACATTAAACCTCGTTTGAAAATTTTTTCTGCTGTCGAATTCGTGGAAATTGTGGCCGCAACTTGCCTGATCTTTCAAACACCAGCATGTAGATACAAGTAATTCAACATTCGCTAATTTAATATCAATTTCAAAGCTGGGGAAACATCAGCTAGTAATCCGCACTGATCTCTTATGACTGGAAATTCACGATTTTTTTAGGTTGCACGCACGCGCGTATTTTGTTGAACATTATGAGGTAAGTAAACGCTGGGTTGGACGTTTCTTATTTATTTCTAACTTTTATAGTACAATGTGCCCGTAAAAGTTCTAATCATTTTATTCCTTTGTAAAACTAGAGGTTGTGCAATTAAACCCTTATGGGTAATAAGAGCCATTATTTCAAGTGAATGTTAATAAAATTCGTCCAAATACTTTTTGTCAGACTGCATGATCTTATAACGTTATGTGCGTACCGATTTTAAGTACAATTATAACCATGTAGTCCGACAAGGGTTTAAAAGGAAGAAATACAACGTGTAGTCTTCAAAACTGCGAAGTCTAATTCCAAAGTTAGCCACAAAACATTCCCGTGATTCGGGGCGGATGAATATCAGGCATGGCGATAAAGTTCCTCTGATTCTAAATCTTTTGTAGGGCATTCAGACCGAAGACAAAGTCTTTTCCATTTATAGTAAGAATTGCATCTTTCAATCCTGACGAAATCTCGCAACTCTGTGTAGGGGAATTTTAACTCGTATTATACCTTTAGCCAGTGTAAAATTCGTCGTTTGTTTCAATATTGAATATCGGTCCAATATGCTATGTATTTTTATAACATTTTTTAGATTGTGATTTGCTATACAACTGTTTAAGTAGCTAAAGCATCTTCAACATTAATTTATTAATGCACATGGCAGAAATCTACATTTATGTTCATTCAGTTTTTCTGTGAAAAGTTTTCTAGGAGATTTTCGGGATTTAATCTGTGATTCTGTGATTTATTCTGTGATCAAACTGCCTAATTGCGCATAATTTTGAGCTTATGAGTGTTTTTACACAAACGATAACATATCATGTTCCTAAATTGTACGTGTGTAAGTGGGTCCTAATTTTAAATCCTTAACGCCGCTGAAAAGTGCAGGCGTAAGTAGCGCCATCTGTTGCCATGGAAGCTGGGCAACAAATTGCCGCCATACGTCACCCGCAACTGCGGAACTTGGTCGAATTATTATAGGTGATGGCTTAAGTAGAGTGCTTGCTTCCTTGTATCCTGGCTACCACACGAGAGAA
Source organism: Hyalella azteca (assembly GCF_000764305.2). Classification (NCBI taxonomy): domain Eukaryota; kingdom Metazoa; phylum Arthropoda; class Malacostraca; order Amphipoda; family Hyalellidae; genus Hyalella; species Hyalella azteca. Next base: position 72,010 of record NW_025935380.1, on the reverse strand, counting down.
TAACGAGGGGCCGAGCTGTCGTCTCACTGTGTCCTGTAATTTATGTCGTCTGGTCCTGATCAAATAAACGTCCTGCTGCCGCCCCATGACTGTGTCTTTATTATTCTTTATTTGAATATTATTATTCTTTATTTGAACTTTATTATTCTTTATTTGAATATAGTGTTATATATTTTAGTTTTATACAAGAAATTATTGATAGTGAAAATGTGGGTTTTCAACTGCTAATCAATGTTTACAGCAGTGAAATTGAGAGTTCCTAAATGCGTTTTTAGCTACATATTTTTACGTTCAGTACTATAGCTTGATCCTTAACACGACCTTCTTCACGAGATTTTATTTAAATTCATTTGCCATCCATATTCTGATTTTCAAATCCACCACCTGGAAATCCAGAATTTCTGAAATACTCACACAGATCCTCTTCCTTCTGCACTTCTTCGTGGATTCCTCCGAAGTTCCTATAGACACGAGGCTTTAATCTCGGCGACGACTCCTTATTTGCAGAGGAAGAACCATGGCAAATCCTAAGCCTTTGTTTACGTTCTCTAACGAAGCTCTCGAGGAACAATCTCAGCTTCAAATAGCCTCAATCAACACCGAGACCTTCTTCTGATTTTTGGCTAATGCCTTCAAAGGACCGAGAAATGCAGCAAATGAACTCCAACCACAACCACAGTGGCTTTGAAGTCTTGTTTGGACTCCAAGTTAACGTGATTTTCCTGTGACTTTTACGATGTTATTGTGGAGCTTTAGGAACTTCGTTCATTGCGTGTAGATCTTTCTCGCTGCTCGTGATGATATTATTCATGACATTCTTCACGGTAATTTTTTATTATTATCAGTTTTACGATGAAAAGGTGTTAACGAAACTTTATTGAAATCTATGACAGTGACCGAAAACTATTTTGTATAAGCAGGAAAGCACTGAGTGCAGACAATTGGTAAGCATTTTCAAGATTTGAACCTTTCTAAATAAAATTATTTATTTTAATACAGAAATTTACTATTACATTTTCCTGAACACTATATTTGACATACCAATATTGTATATTTGTGTTAATTGAAATAATTATTTAATTTTGACGCAATCGACAAACGCGATCTATTAACAATATAATCAACAAACCTATCTAAGATCGATTTTAGCTTCAGAAGGCTAAATGAATTTGAACCTCATTTGGAAATTGATATTTACCATTTTTAGCGCATTTTCTCATTTATGGAAAAAATGCTCTATTGTGCTCGTCATGTTCGTTTGTCCGTCCGTCCGTCTGTCCGTGACTTCATGTTTTCGTCGACGAGAAAATGCGCACTCTGTCACTCACTGCAGTGTGTACTGAGTTATATTTTATAATTTCCATATGTTTGCAGCAACTCAGAAAAGGTTTGGAAATTTTAGAATGCGTTTTAACAATATCATAGCGAATTTTTTCCAATCTGTATTAAATTTTAACATTTTAGCATGCATGAAAAAATTTCGGTGTTTTTATCTATTACGAATTCTAATTTCTTAGATTTCCATCATTCAAAATTCAATGTATGCGCTTACTGTGCATTCAAAATCCCAATATTTTTCGGTAATCAAAATAATCCCTTTTTCCTTTTTGGATTTGACCATAGATGACTCAAAAATTTCTTCATAGTTAATGCGTAAAATATATTGACTCGCGAAAATTTATTTTTACGTGTAACCACCGAAGTTGAAGGATCTCTATCACAGTGTCATTTCAGAGGAGGTTCGAAAGCGCTTCTTTGTCCAATATTCTCCGGGACATCGATTTAATAGCAAAACTTCACGAAAATAAATTCCTAAGTAGAAACCCCGATGGCAATCAGATTTTATTCGCGTCAAACCCTCCAAGTTTTTCCAGTAAACTCTTCTGAAAGGTGAGAAATTTCCTTGTTTTTCGTCCCTTTCGAAAGCATTCTAGATTCGCTCTTCGGTTTTTGGGCTTTCCAATTTCCGCTGGAGCCTTGCAATCGAACGACCAGGAACTGGAGAAAATTCCTGTAGCAGAGCTGCACCGGCCTTCATGACTGTAGTAATAGTTGTAAAGGCCAAGGTAATATAAAAATCAGGAAATCCGACATACAGTGATAGTCATGAAGGCCCACGTACAGTGATTTGCATGAAGGCCGACGTACTTTGATAGTAGTGAAGGCCATAGATATAGTAATAGTCCATGTACAATGACTTAAGTAAAGATATAATACCAAAAATCTGATATTTCATTTCTAAATTGACTTGCTGCTCAGGCTTGTTGTTCAACGAACCTCGAGGAACAACTTGTATCGCAAAACTTGTAATAGGGCTTTACTTGTGGCATTCAGTCAAGTGATGGGGTCTATTGAGACTCCGCAGACCATCTGCAATAGTCATTAAAGTACCTTAATTGATGAGCCAAAGTCTGTAAGTTGATCTCTCGAAAGCCTCTTCATGATTGCGGAGAACTGCCGTTCATGAACGTACCGACTGGAGGCTGGTACAGCTCTTCCCATTCACGAGTGCCGGCTCATTATCGAACGAAGTTTCCTCTGCTTTGTCGTAAAGCAATGAAACTCTTCCAGGAGTCGTTAATGAAGAGACCTCGTTCAGCCATTTGTGCCGCCTTCTCTATATAAGTTCATGGGAAATACTCTACTTATTGGATACCTAGTTTGCGGTAATTATCGTCTCATTTCTGTAATAAGTCTTCGTTACTTTCGAGTGAGTATTAGGGTTCGTTAGCAACAGTCCTCATAATTAATGTGTTTATTATGATGCTCTTAGAATCTAGTGTGGTCTGGATCAAATTTTACGACGTTCTGGAAACTAGATAGCTCAATCAGGAATATCTAGGGAATCTCGAGTAATTAGAAAAAGCTCGTCACCGAAATAAATATGGATAATTTTTACGCCTGCATATCTCTCTCTTGATCATTTCACGCGTGATAAATTTTTTCCGATTACTGATTTGGGGAAACATGAGTCAAGAACTCTATTATTTTTAACAGAATGAATATTTTCCAGTACAGTTTAATTTCACAACGTTAACATTTTTTTCCACGGTCTCAATGTTCTTACATCTCGTCAACAGCGAGACACATTGTTCGCCAAACGAGTTTGTGACTCGTTATGCCGCGCGTCGAAGCTAATTCGTGATATTGAGAATGATGCAGTGCTTCGTACTTACGAATAAGGCGAAATGTTTTAGAACGTAGTAAATCTCCTGCATTATTACACTAATTGTTGCTGATTGATGGCACGGATACTGATGTACAATTAAGATGAAATTTGCCATGACCTGGAGTGATAACAAGTCTTTGCGTTACAATTTTGTGCCATAAGCACAAGTTGCTAAAAAATAACAAGCTTACTTCTCGTACAGCTCTATAGTTACTATTCCAATGACCGGTATGCAGGTAAATTGTCGGAATTCTTCTTTCATCGGGGTTATTTTTAGCGAAGTGAGACCTGACATCACTCGTCTATAACTCATCGAACTCTCACTAACAATCAAGCTTGAGCTAACATCACCAGAATGCTGCTGAAATAAGTATTAGAAATGTCTGAAATTTATTGCGGATGCAGAGACGTCCAATAAAACTTCAGAGTTTATCAGGTCTGCAATGCATGTCGGTGCTATTTTGACCCGAGTCTTTCACAGCTTAGCTCTCGTAAAGTTCTTGGATATTTGTAGCGGGCGTTATAGTGGATATAATTTTGAGTTTCGGTGATCGTTTAGGTTTAATTGTGCACTTAATTCTTCAGTGAAGGCTTTTAAGATTTGGATCCAGTCAGCTCCCATCCTCACAGCTTACTTAATAAGAGATTGCATCCTTATTTTGGTTATTGATACTAATAGAAGCGATGAATTACAGGCGGCACATTATTGTAGAATGAATGTAACTGCTTAAAAATAAACAAATAATGCAATTATAACTACTCTATTTTCACACATTCATTCTACTTTACTTATTTCTTACATATAGGTTGCCGACCTTGAATATTGATGAAATCATAAACTAGACGTATAAAAACAGTAATAAGGCTGTAGCATTCAAATTATAAAATTTACATACAGGAAATGTAGACCCTCGTGCAACATGACTGAGCGTAGATACTCTGGATATGGAGCTCGCTGTTAAGATAGATAACTAGATGAAGACAGCTTGAATACAATGATGCATAACTCGATGATGACAGCGTGAATACAATGATCCATAACTCGATGATGACAGCGTGAATACAATGATTCATAACTCTATGATGACAGCGTGAATACAATGATGCATAACTCGATGATGACAGCGTGAATACAATGATTCATAACTCGATGAAGACAGCGTGAATACAATGAATACTCACCTGATATGAGTAGAACGTCAGACTGCGTTGCTGATGTTGATGTTCTTTGTTCAGACGCTGCAGCCACAACTGCCAGTAGCACACATGTGGCTAAAATTAACCTCTTCATTATGAGCTTTACTCGAGCCTAGCAAACAGTCATAACTTTCAGGCCCTGATAAATAAATGTTTGGGTAATTTCACCTCGGTGGTTACTGTTCACATTTTACAATGGTCATAATCTTTCTCTTTCATTTCACAATATGAATAATGTGTATTAAATTTGCTTGTAGTATTTTTGGCGATTGAAACCTGGTATTGTTCTTCTGTAAAAAAAGTGGCAAGCACCAAAATTTCACTCGGTAATAATGTACGATGTTTCATCTTTTATCAATAACATTTTGGCAATCGTTTACTTTTATATAAATTTTTTAAGAAAAATACGCAATTTTCAGCTATTAACCAATCAAATGCTCTAAAACATAGCTCATACTAGCGAAGTTTACCCAAATCCTACTTCACTGATGGCAGTTTCTTTATTAGGTGACTTAAAAGGTGCAGCATATTCCTGCCCTTTCTTTGCCATTCTTGTATCTACTATAGAAAAGTGATTTTCTATAACATTCCCCGTGTTATATCCATAATACACAGTTTCCTACGTTTATAATTACAAAATATCCATTCTAACATTTCAAGATAAGCAAAATATTAATTCTGGTTATTGAAAATTGTAAATTTTATTCGAAGCCTTATGCCAATAAAATTCGAAAGCTCTAATAAAAATTATATTAGACTTCTCCTAGCCAGCCAAAAGCAAGCCTAATTCGTTCAGTGTAAGAAATTTTTGGATCCATTCACTACAAAAAGTCCCCTTGGAACAAAATCACAGTGAAGCGATGCTCTCTCTGGCAATAACTAAGTTACGAATTAACAATGACTAACATGCCGTGTTATATAGGGGCTTGTCGAGTACGTATCCACGATACTTATCTTGTCGGGATATTACCTGGGAATAAAATGCTTTGCTGGAGGATTTATGAAGCGGGAAAAATTGAGGAGAGATACGTTATAAAATATATAGATATGGATTGTAAAATGGCATGTGTTAATTAAATTCTAAAATAAAATATTGAAGTTCATAGTAAATTTGAAACTATTGATTGAATTTTTGTGCTAAACGTGGTTTTGAATGTGTCTTTTTTTGAGAGTCATTTTTGCCTTTAATCTTTCTCTTATAAACAATTTTGCAGAAGAAATGTTTTCAAAGCACGTTCTTCGTTGCGCCTGACAAGTTGAGTAAAGATAATTTTGAAAATTTGCAATTAGTATAATCCAATTACCATATTTTAAAAGTTTGACTTAATTAATCCTAAATAAATTCTCGAGTATATAATAGCATCATCACAATAATTCTTGCTCGTACTAAGGGGAGGGATCAGGGAGGCAAAATTTGTTATCAAATTTAAAATGTGAGATGTCAGTTAGAATAATAAAATATGCTGGTCTTTGATGCAATTCTAAATTCATTTTCTGTCTGGATAAATACATAGCTTCACGAGAAAATACATCAGTTCATGAGCAAATAATGATGTCATGTTTTTGACTTCGGAAAAATTCTGCGAAAAAATATTATTGTTTTGCTACGCAACTGACGGAATTTCTGGACAGAACTTGTGACCTTCGGGTGATGATAATTCAAACAAAAGTTGCAGTAAAAGAGCTGAAAAATCGTCGATGCAAATATCAAAGGTTTGTTGGAAAATTAAATGTATATTGTGCGTTAATTTACAGCTATCCTCTGCCTGGAGTGGTTTCTATTATTCTAGATTCTACCCGGAACTAATTCGCGGTATATTTATTTATTTTTAATAATTTATATCATATATTTTCATTATACCCGTAATAAATTTTTAACTAAGGCCTACTCTTCGAGTCTTGACGCACTTTGTTTACACTGTCATTGAATTTGTTTAATTATTTTATAGCAAAGGCACTTTTTTCGTAATTTTCAAGTTTTCGAAATTTTCTCGATATCTATAACTCGTCAAAGAACTTGTAAAATCAATGAAGTGGTTATTTATACAAGGAAATTATAGGATTCCGAAAATCTTGCCATTCTTTTAATATTAAATCATTTTTTCTAGATGCATTTAAGTTTGATTTTAATAAAAGTTGTTCCAAATTTATACATATTCATCAATGTTGAAAAATCTAACTCAATACTCACTGCAGTGAGAGATAGAGAGAGCATTTTCTCGTCCGTCACTGACAGACAGACGGACGGACATGACGAGCACAACAGCGCCTTTTTTCCATAAATGAGAAAATGGGCTAAAAATCGGGCATTTTTCTTATTTTCTTACCTAATTAGTACTTTTTATTAGCATAACTAAACCATGGAACTTCTATGAGGCCTAAAATCTCCTGCACCAATATGTCTCAGAGGCAGAATATTTTTTTAATTCCCGAGCCTTCGTTGGCTTGAGCACATTGTATAAGACATCGTGGGATGTAAGAGGGTTGAGTTTATTGATATTGAAATTAAAATGTAGGGGGTAAGGGAACATTCTGGTTATAGAAAATTAAAAATTTTATTCCAAGCTTTATGCCAATAAAATTAGAAATCTCTAGAAAAATTACATTCCAAGTCTCCAAACCAGCCAAAAGCAAGTCTAATTCGTACAGTGAAAGAAATTTTCGGATCCATTCACTGCAAAAATCCCTTCCAAAGAAAATCACAGCGAAGCGATGCTCTCTCTGACAGTAACCAAGTTACAAATTAACAATGGCCTAACATGCCGTGAATATAAAGGGGCTTGTCGAGTACGTATCCACGATACTTATCTTGTCGGGATATTACCTGGGGCCATACTTTCAAAACACGCTAAGTGAACGTAAATACTTACGCTCTATTTTCTTGTCTATGATTGGTGGATTTTGCTTGAAAGGTCGTCAAAGATTGGCTAATTAACTTACGATCTCTTAACTTTTTTTGAAAGTATAGGCCCTGGGAATTAAATGCTTTGCTAGAGGATTTATGAAACGGGAAATATTATTGAGAGATACGTTATAAAAAATATAGATATAGATTTTAAAATGGCAGATGTTAATTAAATTCTAAAATAAAATATTGAAGTTCATATTAAATTTGAAACTTTTGATTTTAATTTTTGTGCTAAACGTGGTTTTGAATGTGTCTTCATTTAGTTATTGTTATTTGGTATCTTAATTATAATCTGGCTTCGTATTATGGTGGGGTTCGGGATGTCGTGATACAGGATTACTGCGTTCGGAATAATGTGAGGAATAATTTTGTGTGGAATAATAATTACAGGTATAATCTGGAAAACTTTTGACAAAGCTGCTAGTATGAATACAATCTGATATAATTTGGTATGAATGTAAATTTGTTAAAGTAGTTTTCTCTTTGTAAAGCAACTTTTGTCAGGCTTGTTCTTTTCTAGAGCCCCAAACTGTGCAGAAAGAGAACAGCAATTAACATTGGAAACATCTCACTTCCAACTAAATTGATATATTAAATATATTTGTAAATTATTAATTTACTTTTTGACTCGGAGAACATAGCTTCCGTGTAAATTGGTTTCGATATCAACATGTCATCGCAAGACGGCGGCCTGCACGCTTGCGATTCCTTGAGTTGAAAGAGAAATCATTTGAAATGAAAAATAATTCCGATGCAAAATATCATTCCATAATTTGAAATGTACAAGAATGGTTTAATTAATGACCATACGTTTCAACATTAATTTGAAAATTTTAACGCGTTGCTCGCAAGAGATCACCCGATATTCATAAAAAGCTATTGCTTCTGCAGTATGCCTACAACATCTAGCATCGAGTTATAATTCGATCGTTATTAATATTCTTAAATTAAACGATCTCACACCAATCGTAATGAAAGTCTGGATAAATTTTAGTAAAAATTCATTAAATTTCACTTTCTTACATAGAATTTTGTTCGGAGTATTCTACTCTGAAGTTGTTATTCTTAGAATAAATTGTTTGGTCCATTTAAACTAATGTGATACTAGGTTTCATTTATATTACAATTTTGCCCATTAATTAGGTCAGCATTTTTGCAAATTTCCTCAACATCGACTCCTTTATCAAAAGCATTTCATAAGTTTTTCTATATCCCAAGCGGTGAAAGTGAAAGACTCTGCTGATCTAACAGCAGAAACTCCCTTTACCAAAGCACGCGACGTCTGCACAGCTCGCGGCTTTCATGAGCCGATATTATAGCCGTTAACGGTTACATATCCTGATGCTGACGTGCATTTATTACCGAATAAATTTTTTATTGCTCATTCCAGCATGCAAGTGTTTTCATCCCGTCTGTTTTGTTTTTATTAATAACTCTGGAAAGGCTTGCTCAGGTCACTACGAGTGCACGTTAATACTTTTTATTCCGCCCTTACTTTCGTACGGCGCGCATAACCCCGTAGCTACTCTGCAACCGCGGTACTGTAACGGCGTAGCAGAGCTAGGGAGGCTAAGGCTGCATATATAAGGCTGGTAGGCTGAGGTGGTTAGGCTAAGACAACGTATCTAAAGCTGCGTAAATAAGGATGAAAGACTTGGGTTGTAAGGCTAAGACAACGTATCTAAGGCTGAGTAAATAAAGATTTTAGAGTAAGGTTTTAAGGCTAAGACGGCTTGGCCTCCCGGTATGGCATGCCAGTGTTTGCATTGCCTCCACAATGCCTCCTAATATTGCCATGTCAGTCCTGGTATTGTCATGTCAGTGCTGGTATTGTCATGTCAGTGCTGGTATTGTCATGTCAGTGCTGGTATTGCCATGCTAGTGCTGGTATTGCTATGCCAGTGCTGGTATTGCCATGTCAGTCCTGGTATTGCCATGTCAGTGCTGATATTGCCATGCCAGTGCTGATATTGCCATGCCAGTGCTGGTATTGCCATGCCAGTGCTGGTATTGCCATGCTTTGCCATGACAGTGCTGGTATTGTCATGACAGTGCTGGCATTGCCATGACAGTGCTGGTATTGTCATGACAGTGCTGGCATTGCCATGACAGTGCTGGTATTGCCATGACAGTGCTGGCATTGCCATGACAGTGCTGGTATTGTCATGACAGTGCTGGCATTGCCATGACAGTGCTGGTATTGCCATGACAGTGCTGGTATTGCCATGACAGTGCTGGTATTGTCATGACAGTGCTGGCATTGCCATGACAGTGCTGGTATTGCCATGACAGTGCTGGTATTGCCATGCCAGTGCTGGTATTGCCCTGACAGCGCTAGCATTGCCTCCGTAAGAATGTAAGTCTTCTCCTAGACGAGCAGTTGCCTCGACAAGCCTTCTCTGGTGCACCGTAAATACTTCTTTATTTCCCTAGAGTCTCTTAAGAACATAAAATTACTTCAATATACGCACAGAGCGAAGACTTACAGCGCAACTTGCACGACACGCTTCACGCTCTCTGCTCAACATCAGGTCATGTTTCTGACGTCATTTCTCGAATGATTGCTTCGAAATTGTACCCGCAGGTGTAGTAGGGTTATTTATATGGGGTACTTTCTGTTTCATCAGTGTATTGATATTACAAAAAGAATTAAATATTTAATGGTATTCGCGTCTGAAAATAGCTACGAGCAGTTATCTACACTATACTATTGCTATGTTGCAGAAACATTAGCTTTTTAGTGCATTAGTATTGCATGAATGCTAACTTGTAATGAATTTGAAATTCTCAGCATATTTCAGAAATCCATTTGTGGACGGTAATGCCTATTTTTTATAAGGTAATTTTATTTTGAATCATATGTATTGAATGCTATAGTAACATAAAATCCATGTTATTTTTAATGACTAATAAAATGATTTGTAAATCGGAAACGGCAGGGCAAACAATTCTTCAGCAAGTTTATTAACTAAATTTCTGCCCAATTGCTAACAAATAAAATATTTGCGACAACGAATATTATTATCCAATAATATTAGCAATTTTTTCATGAATATTCCCACGTTTAGATGAACTGTTGTTCAAAATATTTCGCCATGTCATTTATGTATTGAATTGAGATTAAAAGTCGCAACAGGCGAGATAACAAAGCCGCTAGAAAATATAACAGTTTACACCTTCCATCAAATATTTGCAGTTTTATGATCATTGAAGCATATAGAGCATGAAAAACCATTTTAGCCATAGCCACGTAAATAGCCATTTTGAATACAAATAAAGCAAATAAAGTAAAAATTGTTTCATGGCTTCTTCGTGTCCATCTTCAGTTGTTTTCGTTAATTTTTTCACATATATTTTTTTTTTGGAATTCACGGACTTTATACCGATAATTGCAAAAATACAAGTTTTTTTCATTATAATTTTCTAGAAACGCAACTCATTTCATAAATAAACAATTTATCCGGAAAAAATTATGATTGTTTATTTCCGATAGCCAATTTAGAATTTTTCAATAGCTCAATTATTCTATAAACCTCTATGGTTCATGAAATAACATCACTAACAATAACATTATATATAATATTTTTAATTATGGCATAATTCATCATAACATCCTAACGTGTTTGCACAGTGACTGCCAGCGATAGGGTGAGGAAGGCATAGGTTCGCAAGGCAATAAGCATCGGCATTACCGTTTTTTACAGCGATGCCAAGCACTGGTTAAGCTTGAGTGTCTCTTCTGACGTCATTAACGTTCTTTAACAGCCTTTTTTGAACGTTACGGGCTCAAGGAACCTTCTTTTGTAATGGCAATATCACTCTGACAATCATACAAGCATCGGTTGATGTTTCGTTAATATGTGCATGCGGCAAGAATATTCTACGCATCTCCGAGAAGTATGCTAGAATCATTTAATGCGTTTGATATAAATAACCATAGAGATATAACTTGGTAGAAAATACAGAAAAAAAAAATTATATCAATGTTAGCTGCTCATTGGCAATTCTCTCTAATTTGGTTTAACTCCATTTCTGTTAGTGAATTGTAGATAATTTTGAAACTATCGCCGGGCGGGCTCAAATTCATCCTTCAAATTGCATAACTGTACACTCGCATGCAGTGCATGAGTAAGATTGAAAATATTCAGCCTTTGCCAGCCGCACAACTGCATATACACTCAACATGCTCAAAGAATATCCTGGTTATTTTATGTGCCGCGGTTCAGAACTGAGCGCAATTGCACAATGCAATCTTCATCTCACATCGCATAACACAGCGAGAATCCCATCGCCCCGACGCTTACATTCAGAAGTACTCTCAGTATTGCCCCCACATTCACTTATCAACGACAACCTTCATATTTGAACGTGTAATTTCCCTTCTTCGAGCTGCATTTCATTTCTATTGTGCGAGCATCAAGTATTTCCAGTATACGTGTTAGAGTAGTCTGAATAACATATCTGTTATTGACTTTAATAATTTATACAATATCAGCATCAACGGTAAAATAATATAATGGTTATTTAATTTGCGTAAATCATTTTTTATTTTTAATTTAATTTTTCGTAAATCGTTTTATGTTATAGATCGAACCTCATGACCGTTCATATCAAGATATTATGAAAATAGTTTTAGACTTATTGAGGCAATGATTACGATGCAAGCTTGTTCGTATTCCTGGCTCACGATGACCGAAAGTAATGTAAAAAATCTATTCTTAAAGACTGGTCTTTTCTGCAACCTAACTTCGTAACATGAGAGTGGAGACTTTCTCAATTACATAAAAGCGAGTGAAAATTTTCTGACTAAATATCATAAAAAATTTTAAGGCTTTCAAATGAATTTTCGTTACCGCCTTTAAAACTAATTATACAGACTACGCTTGAAAAACTGGTAACTTTTATTCCTTCATTTCGTTTATTTTTCTATTTTACTATGGCATAGAAAATATTATTCACAATGTTTGGATGATATCATCAAACCTCCCAAGTGAGGGAATAAATGTTGTGATGAAATAATCTTTCATCAACTGAAGGCATAAACACTTTAAGCGTTAGAGATGAAACTCTACATGAACATTATGACTTGTATTTTACTACTTTCTTCAAAGTGTTTCATAAAAATAATAGGATTAAAGCATTGCTACCGCGTATACATACTTTTGAAGAACCGATGGTACGTGCTCATAATTATGCTACTTATAATAACATTTTCGCTTTTTTAAAGTATAATTTACAATATTACTTTATTCATTTCTGAAAATGAATTGATGACATTTGTTTATTCCAGTCTCGTCAATCCGCCAAAAAAATTGAAAAATAATACATTGCAAGGTCACTCCTTAGAGTTCTTCTATCTTTTTGGATCTCACTGATGCGACACCGGGAGCTCTGTAGAACACAACCTCACTCGGCAACTGCCACTGCGTGTCTGGCGTCTGCAGGTCCTCAAGCTTCAGTCCGTCTCCATCTATAAGAAGAAGGGGCACTGTTCAGTGAGAACAGCCATTAATCTGTAACAATTTCTAAAGTTTATCCATATGATTAAAACCTTTCATCTTTCACTAAATTACAAGTATTTATCAAAACCATGACTCGTTTTAAATACTTGGCCATACGAGGCAATTACCAGTGATGCCTTAGGTTTTACCTAGTCAAGTTAAACACTGAATATGCGTGAATTATTTTATAAATTTGAGAAAATATTCCCTCTGTACTGTTAAAGTATCGGTAACATTATTGGTAACCTCAATACTGTTGTAGGTATTAGTCACATCGCAGACTATCGGTAACTTCAATACTGTTATGGTATCAGTAAATTTGCAGACTGTATAAGTATCATGAAATGCCCGCAGTATTACACCAAGTATTCATCGTTCTGAACTTTCATCATGTAGAGTTCATTGTAACGTGTGTGGGTCGCTGCCATCGCTGACAACTTGAACTTGGGTGTGCAGCCTGAACTTCAACTTCTGAATGCCTGTTGAACTGAGGTTGAGGTGGAGTGATGGAATTGGATGATGGAAGTGGATGATGGAGGTGGAGTGATGGAGGTGGAGTGATGGAGGTGGAGTGATGGAGGTGGAGTGATGGAGGTGGAGTGATGGAGGTTTCTAGTAAGATACTGCGGGATGGTGCATGCGAACGTATGAGTGGTCATTCTATCTAGAAATCGTTAAATATTAATAAATATTAGTGTGATAACCTGACTGAGCGATAATTGTTTGATAAAACAAAAAAGTTTATATTTTATTTGTGCCTCAGGACCAAGCAAGTAATAACGACCCAAATAACGAATACATATGTGTTGTACATGTCGTAATGCCTAGTGTACCGATACACTCATTCTGCTCCAGCATTCAAGTCCTGGGTCGTTGCGACCTCGGTTTTGAATTGAAATACTGTAGTAATACTTATTTAATGCATCACTTTTTAGTGTATTCCTGTTGTACGGATTATTAAGAATTGATTAAATTGCTTTGATTCATTTTGCCGATACTGCGTCTCTGTTGTATAGATATTCTTTCCATTAAAAATGGAGTTAATATTGCAAGCTTCAATTTATAAGAAAATAATTCCTACATTTCAAGTTTATTCGAAATAAAGGCAGCATTGACCGCTGTAGTTAAATAATTTTCTAACTTCTATAGACAGCGTTCCGTTGGCCGTCAGAACTTTGTTCCCTGAAGACAGCTTGGAATAAGACCAGGTTGATGCGAAATTGGACCTGAAAATTTAACTTTCAAAAGATAACGTAATAATTCTATCTCTTCATAGCTTGTATTACGAATGGAATTGGAAAATGAAATTTTTTTGTGCTGCGAGTATATAATAATTTTTGCAGGAGAAATTTTTAAATATGGTTTGGTGTCTGCTGATAAAGGAATAATTATAAATAATGGAAACAATAATAAGCACCATTATATCATTTTAATGGGCACTATTATATCATTATAATGAGCACTATTATATTATTTTGCAATGAACGCGAAGTTTTTTTTACTGCTAATATGGGTCGATGTTTTCTTCAGGATGGCTGAATTCCATGCACTGAACGCATTTCAATGAGCCTTATTTGGTCGATTTTATAAATCTTGAGGATTTTAGAAGTTCGAATAAACATTCAACGAATTGCACTAAGGACAAAAATTCGTTTATAATCCCCAAATATTTAAATTAGCGGAGTTTGCATGTCAGATTTTAATGTGAATTTTCAAGAATTGCAGAATTATTTTTATCGGGAATTTTCCTTATTTAATCTTTCAAATAATCAGCGGTTCAGAATGTAACATTCAGCTTACCACAAAATTCTGATTCAAACTGATAACTTAACACTATTAAGTTCTCAGATTGAATCTGATTCAAACAGATTCAAACTTAACAAACTGAGAAGCCCTCAACTACCGCGGTCACTGTCGGGACTTGTGCTCTGTGTTTGCTTCACAAAAAACGAGAAATTTTATGGGATATACAAAAACACAAATCTAAAAAGCAGTTAATTACAAATAATATAGTCTATAGTTAGTAATAGTAATGGACAAATCATATAGGCTATAGTTAGTAATGGACTCTAAAGTAATATCTACGGTTAGGAGAGTTTGGCTTTTCGCCCATTCTTGTGCATTTGTTAATCATTTCCAGCGCAATAAAGCGGGCATTTTAATGGTACCTACTATTTATCAGAAGGGACAATTTATTAAAAGGTTATTTGCGTGGCGAGTTAGTTGCAACTCTTCAATCAATTACCATAAAGTATTTAATAATTTAAATTATGAGTAGCATTTGATTTCTAAATTTCAAAATTCAGGATTTGAATTTCACTGGTTGGCAATAGCCTGGGAAATTCTTGTTGAAACTGTCTCTCCAATCCAACTTTGTATTTAAAAATTTGCAACGAAACGCTGTCCAGTTGGTCCATGTCAAATGTCAACACATACGCAAATTCTTCCGAATCATATGAACATTTTTTGCTCATTTGTCTATTAATTCAATACAAGTAGCGTTTTCATAGGTATGGATGTTCTTTGGCGTGGACATTCACATTGTTCGCCCGTTATTAAATAAATATTTTCTGCTCTGTTCACTTTATTTTTTTGCTAGCACTACACATATTCATTTTATTTTATGATTTCCTATTCAAAACTTGGCCACCTCCTCATCTCCATAGAACTAATCTTCAAGAATAAAATAACAAATGCCACACGAGAAGCGTAAGAGCGTCGGCTGTTTCCTCGCTCCCCTCATATCCATTAATTTTGCTTCCTTCCTCTTTATCGATTAACTCTCCACTCACTTTACCTTTCACTTCCCTTCACTTCGCTGTGAGCGGGAAAGAATGGAACAGTTCGGCTCATTGGACGAGCTTGGCAATAATGAGGGTAGAGCATCCCTCGGAGACATTCGAGTGAGGGTAAGTGAGAGTAAGTGACGTGCTCACTAATCGTCCTAATGCTCCAGCGGTCCTAATTATCAACTGCACTCAATAACAGCCCAACTGCATGCCATTTATTGACTAGCCATTAGTCAGTTGACGTGCTATTTGTCGCTAATTATGATGGTTATTTTGAAGCAGGTAAAGATTATTTCATAATCGAGGTATAAATAGAGTGATTAACATTCATTCATGATTTGTAAATTTGCTGCACTTATTGACACCCAAATTAAGCCTTTTACTGATCTTTTTGAACGTAACTCGTTCGTGACTATTATTTGGATATGTGTTATGTTATATGTAAATTTCGACTGAATTTCTTGGTTGTTCGGGGCCCAAAAATTTAAGCACAGTAAACTTATGCCTCTAAATTACAAAAACTTTATGATATCCTATCTTAATTTGTTTCCTCTTAATCAGGAAAATGAGAAATATTGCTATTTCTCTGAAAATTTATATTCTGAGTCAAAAATTACAAAATAGATGATATGCATTGGTGTATTTAAACTAACGAACACAGATATTGAATATGTATTAATTGCCAGAAAATCATGGGCATACTTAATTGACCCGTGACGATGATGAACTTTATTGTCATGACATGACAGGCCATCGATGATGAAACATTTGAGACATACATTAACTTTAATCTTTTATATAACATTAACTAGTACTGTAGTAACAATAATCTTCATTATCTTAAATCCAAGTTTGTTTCCTCAGTTTTACATGATTTTTGAGCTTAAAAACTATACCTGATGTCGAGCACTAAGCTTTTATTCCAAACCAAATTGATTTCATTACTTAATTTATCACCATAATAACACTATTTTGTCTTCCACAACATAGAGTTTCATTTCAAAAAGTTTTCAATTGCTTCATTGAATTAGAATTTTTATTTTTCTGCGAATCAGTTTCCAAAGATAAACCAAACCCCGGCATCCTGTATTTCTCTCAAAGTTCGTCTCGCGTAGCCGCACTGCTAAATTGTTTGGCTGTTCTTTTAATTGTCTTTTGGCAGATATGTCTGTCTTTTGACAAAGAGAATACCGCGGAAGACTCTCGTTGCGGATCTTGTGGCTTTGTCGGACTGATCACTGGATTTGGTCCGGTAATTGGTGCATCAGTCGTTGAAGTCTGAGGTGCTCGTTCGGAAACTTTTTTTATCTCAATATAAATATTTGAAACTACTATAGGGTATCAAGACGAGGTTTCAGATATAAGGCGATTTATGCTAGAATTTATAAACTTTTAGGATTTTAATGTTGCAAAAGTCATGTCTATTTAGGAGTTCAAGGTAAAATTGCATGCTATTGAAGGGATGTTATTAAAAATTGGGAAGATTTCTTGCTTTATCAAACTCGTAGAATTTTACAAAATTCTCCTTATATCATTTTACCTGTAGTGATTCATATTTAATTATAAAATTTCCTGAGAAACTCGTAAAAATTTCATGACACGGCAAAAATTCATCCAGCTGGTATTGAATTTAGAGAGATTTGGTAATTCGTTCATTGTAATACTTCAATATTACAGAAGCAAAAAGATTATCTGTATTGAGATACAGTTATTTCCGTGATGCTGAAAGTAATTACCGATTGAAAAATTCGAGTATCCTTACACACGGATTTATATTAAATATTCTTTCGCCTTTCGGCCGTGAATCGAAAGCTAGGCCGAAGAATTTTCTCAATGGCTTCCGGCGAGTAGTTTTCCTTCGAGAAAAATCGGGTTGAATATTGCATTTCTGCAGCTTCAAATAGACAAACGATATGTTACTTCACTGATGAGATGTTACTATAATGACGAGATATTACAACATTGATGATATTTTATTACTGTGATGTGATGTTGGTACAGAAATAATTATATTTTTCTACACAGAAGAGATGTGAGCACATTGTGGAAATCTAAAAACTTAACTGCAGCTGAAAATAAGGTTGAATCCTGTCTGGGCATTCAATTCAATGGGACGCTGGGTGCTTCTTATTCGCATAATCAATGCACTCTACTTTTACAAGGCAATGCGATTCAGGATAGGAAATCCATTGTGCCCCAGAAGCGCTTCAGTTATCGAGCTGCAGGATCAAGGGATTCTTGAACACGCTCGTGAAACCTCAGTTATTCTATAAGTTGCATTTGTACTGAGAGTACTCTGAGTGTAACGAGATCATTTGTCGCTTGATATGTTTTCAGAGCTTGGCTTTGATACGCACAAAGCCTGGATTTCATGTGGCATCCTCAGTCTAACAATGACACTGCAGAGAGGCTTGACATGGTTTGAATGTGGACTGTAAGTTTTCACAATAATGATCTCGTCTCCATTAATGTGTCCAAACATGACTCACGAACAAAAATTCACATCCTTGACCATTCAAAGAATTTGATCGAGAAGTAACGATTGTTATTGGCAATTTAACGCCAATTTCTGCATACTGTATTTCAACACGAAATTTCAGACAAGGTTGAAAACCCGGTTAACCAATACACCGTTAACTAATCAGTTTCAACCGGAATGTTTCAACATCAAGGTTTGAAAGCCGTTACGATATTCTTATGGGAGAATTTTCTCCAGACAAATTTGCCGCTTGTCATCGTGAATTTATTCACGTTTTATTTAGAAATATTTATTCTACTTATCATCGCGGCCAAACGCAACTCACGAAAGTCTCACGCTACTGAGTGAGCGTCTCTCTTTTGACATGCAAATAACTCTCCAGGAATTTGTACTGTCGAAAGCACTTTGCATTTTCTCCATCCTTGTGCCTTACAAGAACTGATGCTTCGACTGGAACTAAGGCAAGAAACTTGAAGAGCTCATTTCAGTCTTATTTGAAAATTTGGTGGGATTTTTACGCTAGTTGCAAAAAAATCGGAAAATCTTACTCAAATTTGATAAATGAGTGCGAACATCATTGAGAACTGAATTTTATTTCACACTTAACTTTGAACTGATTTCAGTTATTCTAATGATGCATGCACATTATTCTAATTTTAACTTCGTCCAACTTCTGCATTTTAAAAAAATCTGGAGTTAATTACTTATTTGTGTATTCGGTTAAATTAAGTCTTCAGGAAAATCCGTTGCAATTCTAATAATTATAGATGATCATCTTGAATCTTCCCTCGTTGGCCAGATCTTCATTTCGCTAGACCATATTTAGAATTGTTTAATCAAAATGTTTTTCTATCTGAATTTGAATAAATTACTTAATTTATATAAAATCTATAGATAAATGCTATGATAATATTACTTCAGTATTTTTGTAAACTTTTTGAAATAGAGTATCACACCTCAAATTCATACAGGCAGATTGCAGGTTTAACTGAAGAAACTTAGACAGAAATTTGAAGTATCACCGTTGCCATTGCGCCTGCTGATGTTAGATTCCATCCATGGACTTGACCAGGAGGATTGAGATGCACGCAAACAACACAACTCAGAGCTCGCCAATTCCCTGATAAAGTTCTGCTTGTAAAGCTTAACTCGCCTCATCATCCCTGACAAGAAAATCCCCTCGTGTGCAGTAATCCTTCTTGAAAGATTCAATCCTTTCCCTGTGATCCTGCGCAGATCTTCAGAGGGTCGTCAGTTCTCTCTTCTCTTCGCCAGCTGCAGCTCACTTTGCTCTTTTTTGGTGTTAGTTCCTCTCCTAAGAATTTTATATATTTTTGTTTCTATGTGCCTTATTTGGATTTTAGACCCTCTTCATTTTGTCGGCTGTTCTCTTCGTTGCCCTTTATCTTTTCATATTTATCTTTTCAGAATTTTGTTTGTTTGTGTTTTGATGTGCTTCTTCATCCAACAAAATGCTGGGTCATTGGGACAATTTTCGAGATTTTACATTAAAAGGTACCCACACTAACTCAACTTTTGACGGATTTTTTTTATCATGTTCTTCCTGAGATTTTTTGCTCAAATGGCTTTCAAGCTATAAAAATTTTTTCTTTCCGTCTTCTACCTTTTTCTTGTGCCGCAAAATTATTTATATATTTTAATTCGATTAAAAAATTTTCATTACGTTAAATTTTTTCTCATTCATATTTCCCGATATTCACCTAATTTTAAGCTCACTTGTTAACTCTATCATTAAATTTCAAGTCAATGTCAAGGCAACAGCACATATATGTTCGTAAATTTTTCATCATCAACACTTGTCTTCAAAAGCACCAATAAAATATTGATAATAGCTCCCTCTTCCCTCCAGCCTCCCTCTCCATGTGCTGCTTTATTCTCTTCCTGCACTCATTCTTTGTTCGATGTTTCGTTCTCCTCCTCACTCTGTAACAACTCCATTATCTCCCCCTTTTTTATCCCTCTCTTATTCTGTATTGCATGCCATTATTTCTTGTTTGGTATTCGCCCTTCTCTTCTTCCCTGCTTATTCAACTTTCTTTTTACTAAAGGAAAAGCTTCTCGGTAAATAAATGTGAATAGTTAAGAAATATTTTTGTAAATTAATCCATATGATTTAAAATAAAAAGGTAGCTGAGATGAAATACTCTGCATTGTGTATCTAAGTTTTATTTTAAATATTCTAAAAAAGCTTAGGTATAAAAAAATTGTTATAGACACATACGCGGGATTATGCACTTCCCACTTCGCAAATAACGTATGTAAAATATTGTAGATTGTTGAAAAGTTACATTGTAGATAAAAAAATTAGAGCTTTCACAATTGTATTCTAAAATATAGCAGTTCTAATCCAGTAACACTTCCTAATTTGGCTCAGTTCATCGTTTTGCATTTTTATTTTTAAAAGATCGTTGCTTTTTTTCGATTGCACATTATCTTCCAGTAACATGATAAATTTTTCCATAGTTACCACGTTTTATTTATAGGACGACTAATTCTTCCATATTTTTCCCATGACGGAGAAAAGCCCCTAATTTTTTCTTCCTAACCTAACTTTCCTATTGTCCCTCAAATTTCCCTCTTTTCCTACACAATTCCCTCTTTCATCTCACATTTTAATTTTCCCCTCACATTTCCTCTTTTCCCCTGACATTCCAGTTCCCAGTCCTGCGAGAGTCCCGACGCTGTTCCTGGTCTCTAATCCTATGGAGGCTTGCCATGTCACAGAACGAGCATCTGCTGATTATCGACATCTGATTAATTAATGGCCGCCTGATCACGAATAATAACTGATGATTCAATGCGTCGCGCCACGGTAACCTGAAATATTTCATCAGGAGTGAACATTTAACCACTGCATATAGGTCTATAAATAACATTCGCATGCATCGGTGTTCATCAGTATTCTACTGCACTATCGTTACAGTTTTTTTTTTTGTAATTGAAAAAAGTAATTTATTGCTGAAAAACTTCCAAGCCTTAATTATAAACAATTTATTTTAATTTAAAATACTCAAAATTCCTCATGTTCAGCGTTCTGTAAATACCTAAATACCGATATTGATTGCTAACAGTTTACGCTCGACCAAACCATATTTATACATATGCTAGTACATAACGCTACAGCTTGTTATCTAGAAGCTTATAAAATCTTGCGTTCGTGATTATAATAAACATGTACGAGTATGTCTATTTCATACTACTTGAATTTCTTTCTGATGAAAATTGTTTGTTACAAATTTTATTGGTTTAATTTCACGCTTTATGTTTACTTGATTCGGAAGTTTTGTTCTAATCTGAAATCCTGGAATTTTGAGCCGCGTTAAGACTCATAATATTCGTTGGGAAATTATCCATTCGTGTTGCTCGTCACGCCTCAGATTAACCTCTCGCTGATAATCAACTCATTTCCTGTTATTAGCGAGACGGCTAATTAAGCCTCGCGTCTCATCAGTTATTCAAGAGCCTTCGGCTACTCAAGATTCTGGCTCAGCATGCTAGACCCGAGGCTGATTTTACGATGTTCTCTAATATTGTCTTGAATGAGACCTGAAATATTTTTCTGCAAAGCGAAATCTTTCTACGAACTATTTATTTGCTTCACAACTCCATGAAGCTTATTAACCCTTCAAATATTCTTATAATTGCAATAACAAATTATAAATATTCACCTTCTTACTCGTTTATGTTTGCGTATATCTTTACGAGCGGCAATCTAGCCAATATTTATGCTCATTGCTTTTAATTATGCACTCGAAGGTAATATCCGCCTCAACGATTACGTGAAGCCTCCCACGAACTCTTTCAAAACGAAATAATTAATTAACAATCTGCCTTCAGCCTATGATACTGACACATCGGCAGCAATATTGTACATGATGAGTTGCTAAATTTTTGAATAAATACATTAGAAGCAAAATTTTTTACGTGTCTTCGATAAAAGACGAGTTCCGTGTCCATTGCTGTTTTCTATCAATTCTATGTTCTTTGTTCTCCATTGTTTAGTTATTCCTATCCTCAACTGTCAAGGTGACAAATTTGTTTTCTGTAGTTTATTGAAGTCTGTACACTTTATCTGCAGAGGTTAGTTACTTTGTGCTAGAATATTTGCAATTTTTGAGGGAGCCTGAGAAAATGTCCTTCAAGATAATTAATAATGATAAACACACTCAAATACAATAGGAAAATTGAAAGAACTCATTAAATTTCTAATTGCTTATATACAAAAATTAACGAATAGTAGTCATTATTTTCATGACTATTTCTAAGTTCAATTAATTAATTCAAACCTAATTAGTTTGAGTCTGTGGTGCAGAAATTGTTCGCTGTACTGAACACGATTAAATTAATAAAGATCAGAGGGCAAGTGTGCATGATGATGGCAAGTCGAGGGGAGATATAACGGTGCTGTAAACGAGTCAACCCTCATCACTATTCTTCGACGTGTTATAGGAGGCCGGTCAATGGCCGGTGTTATGCCATCCCAACGGCTCATGCAACTGTAAAATAAGCGAATGACAAAGAACTCTGTAATCTAATAGAATATTTGAGAAGGTATGAAAAATAACGTTGAGAGCAGCTAGAGATTCTGTTCGAAGGATGCATAAAAAGCGTCTCACGCATGTAAAAAAATATTTATCCTACAGGAAATACCGTTGAGGATTCAAAAAAAGAGGGAACGGGACGAAAGCGAGGAAAGAAGTCTGTTTTTTCCCTCGTTGATTCAAAGAATTTATTCCTTCAGAGCGCGACCTCTCTATTCATTTGAAGAACGTGCGTATAGTTTGGTAGATTTTAACAAGATATAAGTTATAAAAATATCTGCTATTTTTAAAGACTTGGAATTTTCTTCTATGGCAAATTGTCTATAGGGCTCTTATTTTCAAATTTATTATGAAAATTTGTGACTATTAATTTGGTTTAAAAAAAAGAGCCTATTAATGTTAGTCTGTTGGATTTATAACCAACATAAATCTTATTGATTGAAGAGCAAGAGCAACACACACTTCATACACAATAATGTTGATTTTATCGTCAAAAATGATATTCATTCAGGAGCTTGGAATAGAATGGAATCAAGTGTACGGTACTCTGTTTTCTCCACCATCATCGTTAAAATTATATTCAAGCAAATGAGATTAAAAACCGTATGCTATAATATACCGATATATGAAACCAAATTCTAATTCTTATTAAATTAACGTCCTCGACAAGCCCTCTCGTTACTACTTGGCTCACTTAAAAGAAATCCCTAAGATTTCTAGCTATACAATTTATGTTCTCGTATTCATGTATTTTTGCCCAGATTTCTTCAGTTATCTTGTGTAATATTTCAACTGAATATACTCGTCCGACAGATCAAACGAGTCGCTATAAGGAGCTGAGGTTAGACTGTAGTCTCTTGGTTATTGTGTTATTTGCATTATTATTACTTTCTTTGAGGTGTCGGGGATAGCTACAGTATGTTCTGACTATCATTTTAATTTTAAGCAAGCAAGGATATATTCATCAAAAAGTGCAAGGCCAAAGAATAAATCACATTGCATATAAAATCCCTGCGTTTCAATGGTGTGAAGGATCAAAGTGAACTATGTAATTGAACTGAAATTAAAGCAAATAAATAGACATTTTAAACCTCACTGCATAGTGACCATCTATAACGGAGAGTATGTAAATAGTAAAATATCATAAATAAAGCCTTTTTTTTGTTCTAAATGATTGTGAGTGAAATCTGTGTTATTAAAATCTTTTAACAACAAGAAATCTCACGAACGTATCAGTGGTTTTAATTATGGTTCATTTTGATACCTACAAATCAAACTTATGAGTTATGTTCGTGTTATGTTACATATGAGTTATGTTGTAAGCTCGTGTAATTATCACGGACCTGTTCCCAGTTGACAAATATACAGAAATTTGCGTTTAAACCCAACTTCAACTTGGCAGTCCACGTCCGCTTGACCGACGAGCGAGGGACTGCACCTAATTCACTCGGTCGCCGACCGTCACGGTGAGTGGAGGTGTATGTGCTGTGCTCCTCGTGATCTTGTGAGGGCTACTTACCGTTTCGGCTGTCAGTGCCATAAGGGAATTGACGGATAATTCTGAGTACTGATAACATTATGAGTTTTGAGCGAGCCGAACTGATCCTCGGTCACATTGCTCCGTAAATCTGATTTTGCGTTGCGTTCGCCAATAAACTGAATCTTGTTTCTTTAAATTGGTTAACTTATAATAATTTGATCTGGACACTGTATAATGGATGCAATTAATTGCGCAATCAATCGAACAACAAGAATCAATTTGTGGCGAGTTCGCTAACGGCTGCCACCTATTTAATTTGGAGGTAAGTTTGTTACATTTAGATACGTTTTTCAGGTCTGAATCCAGATTAAGCTGGAATAAAATTAGAGATCATTTAAATTCATGATTTTTATCATTATTCATCATTGTCATGAGTCATGCATCCATTTAAATGTGGTGAAGTTCCCTCTATACACACACTTTTTAAATGTATTCATGTGAAAAGTTATAGACTGTTCTCTAAACGCTTACTATATATGTTCAAATTTGTTAATTTAAAATTTTGGGAAGTGTTCCCTAAACATTTATATTGTTCATAACTCGTCTCTTTGTCCGCATCGCAAAGCACATGGCCACAAATATAAGTTCTTCAGTTAGAAATCCCCAAAATGATCAATATGATTAATTTTTTTTCATAATTGAATGAAGTTCAGCTCACAATCTGTTCCATAAAAACAGGAAAATCTTAATCCGAAAATTTTAACGATCTACGAAAAAAACAAGTTTTTGAAACTTCCATATTAACAGCAAGCTACTTATCAAGTTAAGGTAAGTAATAAATATTCAATAAAATAGAATTTTTCAGGATTTCAACATCAAGCCAAATCGCTACCTACACATTCGTTACTGATGAACTTTAGTCACGTCAATCACTGTGAATATTAAGCAGTGAAGTTGCTCTTCCTAAACTCCCTGCAGACCGACATTCATCACAGCCTCCCAAATTAATGATCAACCGCAATAATGCACGGCTCGTACTTGAGCGACCACATCAGTACCGCGTTGCTAGTCTTTGCTTAATAATTTGAGATGTTCCCGTGATATTGTAATGTTATTTTGCCTCTTATCAATTCAAATCTGGTATGGAGTAACCTTTGATTACTTTCTATCCCTTTTACCTTTTTATATGTTATTTTTTATGTTTATTACTTTTTTATATTTTATTTTTAGTTCAACTCCGTATAACTGCATTCAAAACACATTAAAAAATGAATAGTAAAGTAATATATTCTGTCAAACGTGAGCAAACTTTACATTCTAGCCGTCCAACCTCCGCCCGAAACTCCACAATATTTTAGGCGCTGTTGTTCAGGCCTCTGCTGAAGCTCGAACTCGATTCCCTGAGGCCACGCTTTATATTTCACGAGTTTTTATAGACTTGCAGTTTCTAGAGAAATCTGCTTTTATATGATCAAGTTAAAAGCCTTTAGAGAATTTCCCGTCGATATAGCTAACCTTTTAACAACCGCGGCCCTCGCATGACAGCCGAGTAGCGTGATCGAGGTGCATCTTCAGAGCGGCATCCTTCACATTCTTCACAACTCCTGTCATCGGATTAAGGCTATCGCTGAATATTAGCATATTAGTTTAAATGAATGGCTTTCACATGTAGGAGGATAATACACAGGCTGAATATTCTATTTCATGAATAGATTTTTGATCCTGGTTCTTGATGATAACAATAGATACTGATACTGATTGTTCTGTTCGATTATTGCGTATAGTACGATCAATATTGTCTATAATATAATCTAAAGTACCTTAAGAAAAGAGTGTAGAAATACTGAGAAAAATAGTGTAGAATATATAATTAAACTTCGGCGATCTTTGCCATACCTTAGGCAACATGAAAGATTAGTAACAAAATTAATAATCTATGACTTTTCAAAATTTCTGCGGCATCTTCGTGGAAAGTCAGGAAAAGTTTCAAAGTTTTAAAAACTTCAGAAGATTTATATCCTGTTGTCATAAGTTTCACCAGTTAAACATCCAGAGACCAAAGGAGCCTACTAATAATGCAGCTTTGTTAGCTCATATCCAATGACAAACTCTCGAAATATCTACTGTAATAACGATGCTTTATAACTTAATTTTTGTAGTGAAGTCAGAGACCAGAGTTATTTTGCTGACGTGATGGAAGATTCTATTAATATTTTAGGAACGCTTCAAGAATTGATTGCGTTTCAAATCATCTTTACTTCATTACCCGATCCAGCTTGGAATGTTTTTGTGTTCGAATATGTGTGAAGGTTTGTTCCTGTGTCTGAAGTCTTGCTCTCGAAATATACTGGGGTGCAACTATACCTACCCAGTATAATTAAATATAAAAAGTTGTACCCCAGTATACTGGGGTGCAACTGTACATTACCTACCTACCGGGATATTACAGAGACCTAATATATTTTTTGCTTTACAAAACAGGACGGTGGAACGATGAATAAAATGACATATATATGATAGATACTTTTATACAAATTTTATTCTTAAATAAAAAATTAGAATTTACTGCTCATTACTAAGTGGAAGTTGAATGAGTTTTTCATCAATTATAACTACTATAATTTGTAAATTATCAATAAGATTTCTGAAAATGTTATTCAGGTAATCAGGAATTGCAAAAATAGAGGAATTTAAATCCTGAGCTACGCCGGGCTTAGCTGCTAATATTCTGATGAATCGGAACAATAAGAGTGAAATATACATCAAATACTTACTTAATAGTAAGAAGGGATCAATAAATTAATTTTAACTTTTTGTTGCATCATTAAATAGAAAATGAATAATTATTCGTTCATTGTTCCCTAATACTGCACAAACGTAAGTTTATTATAAAAATAGAAGACCATAAAGTTGGATATTGTTCAGGCTCCCATTGAAACCACTCATAACCATCATTGAAACCATCATAACTGTCATAACTTAAATTTCTGTAAGTTAAATTTTCGATGTGTTTATGTCCGTAAATAGATTTTTTTTGATCGAGTTAATTCGTATCACACTCAATGTATGTATAGATTATATTTGATCATTGTTTCTATCATCTAATCGATTAAAAATGTATGACTGAAGAGCTCTTGTGAACGAACCTACGTTTTTAGGCGTGAAATGCAATTTTTGATTACTTCGAAGCTACTTAAATTGGGCATTTCACGTCGTTCAAGGACTGTTGGAGATTCTAGCACCGTCTGTGGAGAGCAAGTAGTTCTTGTTTTGTGTCTCCGGCTGCCGCAGATAGATGGATGTGCCTAATTGCTTGTCTGCAAGAACAATAGCTCGCCAGGCTCGAGTATTGCTCGAGACTTGCGTGGAGTGTTGGTGTGTAGCCAAGTCCTTTGATGATGTAACCTGCCTCTGCTCCCTTCGGAACCTCCTGCATGTTCAGCTACCACTATTATCACCGTCCTGAATTATGTCCCAGTAAATCAAGTGATAGTAAACGCTCCTTAATCTTGATATCTTCTTGGCTTCTCGTCTATTCTTTGGAATGACTGTTGACCTGAGCTTTCGGCTGGACTTGATTGCACGCATTTTACGTCACATAAAAAGTATGCTGGCTCAGGCTGAGCTCGATTATGCCAAGGGGAGAGGGTGCAGGACGGTACAACCTATTAATGCCAATTTTTCATATATAAAAAAGAGAATTATGACTGGACGACTTAAGCATTACCTAATTTAGGCTTATTGATACAACATTGAGACTTTCATGTTCATCATTTTCTTTCTAACTAATATTTTATTTTGTTTACTTTTTGTGTTTTCCGGTCATCTTGAGTTCAGGTGAAACTCGGGTCCAAAATCGGCTTATGTTTCATTAACGACTGATTTCCGAGTATATTTCAACTTTTACGCAATGCGTACTATATACACGCTGCAGTAGTTACCTTCAAAATCAAACAATGTATGCAGTATAAGAAATTTAAACACTATTTTTAATGCACTGAAGTTATTCAGAATGAATTTGAATAGTGCACTTACATCAAATCAGTGAAAATATTTGCAGTACAATCATTTACATATATATGTGAATTCAAAAGCACATGCAATATGGTTATGAAATTATATGAAACCCTTGAAAATCGGTATAGTTTATTGCAATTGTTTGCATAGTTTCGGTCTTCATGGCACATTTAATGGCGCGCTTGAGGCATCGTTTTGAGTGCGCCGGCACTTTGCCTGCATTTGCATTCGAGTTTCGGCGTTCATGTGTTTCTGGTAGCAGTGAAACCTAGCATTTCTCTTCCTAATGATTAAGATTTATACCTTAAGCTTTATCCTTCACGTTTATCTAACTGGAAATGAGCTTTATGCTATATCCTCCAAAATTTTTGTATCTACCTAGAATTGAACTTCATTTTTTATCCTTGACGGTTCTCTACTTAAAATTGGTCTTCATGTTTTATCTATCTCGGCTATCTACTTGGAATTCAGCTTCAAGCTTTATCCTTCACTGTTCTCTGCCTGGAATTCAGCTTTATGATTTCTCCTTTTGGATTCTGCTATTAGCTGAATTTGTCTTGCAGCATTCCTGGTCATAATTATGTACAACGTTCTAGCTAACATCCCTCGCATGACTGCCAACGTTTCTAATTGTTATTAGAATGCACCAAGGTAATAATTTTCTAGACAATCATACTCAGACTGAAATTTATCACCTTAAACAGAGAGACTCTCATCATAATATTTTTGTTTATGTTCACTTGCTCGCTAACATATCGTACACGGTGCTGCACTAATCCCTGGAGCATCCGAGCCACCAAGGAGCTTCAGCTTCACTTTTTCTCAGGTTAATAATCATGTAATCGTTTGTTTATCCACGCAAATTACGAGCCTTAAGCTCCCTTCCCTCATGAGAACTAATTAGTCCTGCGTGCCTTAGACCGGCAGGCTTGTGATGCAGGCGCTCACCAGCGCCACACATCGTATATTGGGCTTGTGATGCAGGCGCTCACCAGTGCCACGCATCACATATTGGGCTTGTGATGCAGGCGCTCACCAGTGCCACGCATCACATATTTTGCTTGTGATGCAGGCGCTCACCAGCAGGTACACGTCATGCCACATCGTACATTTGTATTGTTCGCTGGACTTTTCTCAAACTTCAAATGATGATAATCATTAAGTTTAATATAGAAATGTTTTGTATTTCATTCATAGTATCTGCATATCGGCAACTGCAAAATTCATTCAGTAGCTTTATGGGACTTTTAAAAAATTCAGCTACAGGATGATATACAAATGAATTTCGTGTGATGAAATCATCAGGTGCAAATGAAATTACCAAAACGCACGTGTTTCTAATGGTAAAATTAATCTCATCCGAATGTAGTTTATAATCAGTTTCATCCGAATGTAATTGCAAGCATGGAATCGTTATCAACGAATGATGTATATACGTCTTTTAAATGATGAATCAAAGTGACCCTCTGATCCGTAACAAAATTCTAATACAAAATTTTAAACTATGCTTTACACCTTTTATCATTCGCAATCGTAAGACATAAATTGTGTTATTGCTGTCAGACATTTTTAAAGTAAAAAATTTTCGTTGTAATAGTTTTTTATTTATATTTTTATCTTGCTTCCAAGCCGATACTTAACTATTTCATGGAGACTCGTGCTCATAAGTCTTTTATCTTTGCTTTCCTTTTGCTTGTAGACTCTTCGTCAAGACTTAATTCCACGATAATCCACTAGAACGCCTTGATTTAGGGGTATAAATCCCAGCATTGTTAGCGGAAAAATTTATTTGCGGAGCTAAAGTCTGGCCGTTGCATCGGAACACAATGCCGTCGGCTGAGCTCGAGAGCTGAAGTCGCGTCTCAGTAATCGGATGAGCGAGGAGCTTAGCCGGGAAAATTCTCCTCGGCAAGTCGGTCACGACGTCCGAATAATGTCGTCCGCCATTTGCGGCTGCGACTTCGTCTTGATAAATCTTTCTTGACTCAATTTTCTCCACCAAAAGGAATCAACTTCAAAGGCTTTTAATATTTTAGTTTGACTGAAATGCCGAAGAAACTTGAAGTGTTTTCCGGAGTCTTCTTATATTGTTATCCATCAGAAAAATTCTGTTAGCAGCAATTCTTCGACAATTGTTTTAACCTCAGGTAAGATTTCAATAAATTAATATACGCCTCTCATTGCCTTTAATCATTACAAAAATGTTGATCTTCGGCAGAATTTTACTGCAGAAATTTCTCTCGTCAAATACTGATGTTTATTTTGTCATGGAAATAAGCGAAACTTATTAAATAACGATGCACTTTCTGCCTTGTTTGCGTCACCCTGACTCAATTTGCCCCTGGCAAACGGGCGTATCAGTGCTACTGGCAGAAAGTGTGCCGCTATTTGGAACACCTGACCCATTCATTTGTCTCAGTGATATGCTCAGTATCTCGCTATACATTGTTATTGATCATGTTATTTTAACTCAGTTAATTACTTTTATAAAGTAATTCACACAATACAAATTATTTCGAGCAATTTATTTTCGGTTCTTTCTTGCTTCAGGACAAATTTAACTTCGAAAGTCTCAAGAAATTCTTGACAATTTTTTAAATTTCTACTGTAGCATGCAAGTATTAATTTGTCAGGATTGCTCCATCGGATATTTCTCGTGTACGATCGAAATGTTAAAAATTTATTTAAATTTTTATTTACCAATGTATTGAACGAAACTAACAAATTAAATTTAATTATTTAATTTAACAAATAATTTATTTAACAAATTAAATTTAATTATTTAATTTAACGAACGAACGAACTCTTTGTTGTTTTTAAAGTGGATACTGGTCGCAATCATGTGGACTTTGAAGTTCTAGAAATTTAGCGACTTAATTTTGACGTTAAGTGTTTTCCGCCGTCGTTGACTTCGATTAGTGGGGGTAGAGTCTTTTGTTTACATCAACAGTTACGCATAGACTATTTAACGTTCTATTTTCAGGAGTTTATAGGGTTTTGTAAACTTTTATAAAGATTTACACGAGTTGTTGAACTCGAAAATCCGATTACCGGATTAAACGCATTAATCCGATTACCGGGTCATGTGATGCGTTATTCGCCTCAATGTTCCTTAACAATGAGTACTTCAGAGCTGCGTCTCTAAAAAGATGTTTTTTCTTTCGACCTGAGCAGTACTTTCTTAATATTTTATTTTCATCATAGTTTGTGCCGAATAATTTGTCCAAATTGACGTCAATTTGGCTCCCTAACTGCGAAATGAGCTTTGGTAGCGTTCACAGCGGAAATTTCTTTCGTTGAATAAATTTAGCCTCCACCTTAAGATTATTGATCAATAATTTGTTGATAATCTCCCTCTGCCCCCCCCCCCAACATCTATGCATTCATTAGAACATGTTGAGATGTACAGGATGATATACATGTACGAGTATACACTTATGTGCGTACTCACACCCTAAGAGTTATGTGTTACCCACATACTAAGAGTTATGTATACACACTTCTTGTTTGATCAGTATTGTCGATATACTTCATAAGTTTCTCCAGTTTATATTGTGTCCGAGATATAAATGATGAAGCCGATGCCGGTTAAAGAGTTATCGCTTTCAGAACGCTATCACAAATGACGTTAAATCAACGAAGATTATGAGTTAATTTAGTTGAAGCAACGTTTTATCAGCGTTATTTCAATGTCAGATGCCTGGTGGGCTTGGAGCTGCGGACCTAACTTGCCGAGACGTGTTTCAGTTTCCTTTACAAATTGTTATAATCTATCACTGTTGCCCAGCAATGAAATGCTTCTTGCAGCACAAAAAGGGCGAGCGCGCTCTAGTTACGAAAAGGATGATTTCCGTATAGAGCTTGTCTCAGTTAAAATTATAAGTTATTTAAAATGATATCATGGCTATGTTTACATTCTTCTATGAAACGTCAAGATCCAATTTCGATAGAATCCTACTGTGGCTGCTAGCGTTCGGAGCCGCTTCAATTTCTCGACTACTGATATAAGTCTTCACGTTATGGATATTATGATCATACTACCACATTGAATATTTCGAAAATTTCCTCCTTACATTATTGTGGCTGAATCTTCTTAAAAATGAACATTCTTCGTACGGCATCAGGGTGCAAAAAAATGCCGTCAATCGTGACAGTATCTCCTACAGAAGAAATGAAAGTTTTGCAGTTGCAGAATTTTGCATAGAACTTCTTTTAAGATTGAATCTCTTATAAGCGTGGTGTTTTTTGTATAATATCTCTTATTTCTTCTTCTTCTTCCTATTTTGTGTGTTCAATACGAGTATGATCATTAATGAAGATTAAATAATCGAGCCTGAAGGGCTCCACTTATTGCTTGAATATTATATTAAATTAAAACCACAGAAGCAAAATGATCCCTTTAAAAGTGTTTATTCATCCTAATTGTAACGCCTTCCTCAAAGGACGCTGCGCTACGCATAATTATTTACGCAAATAAAAAGTGCCTCAATTACAACTTCCAGTTATCCCTACAAAAAAATTCATTTCTCCTTGATCATTTTCAATACAAATCAAATAGAATCATGAGCCGGGAGATCAGTCACGGCAAAGTGGAACTGCGACTCACAATTCCAAGACTAGAGCAAGAATCTCGCGTGTATTAAGTCGAGTTCTTTGCTGCTCGGAGAAGACCCCAGGGAAATTGTTTCTTGCCCTGGATTCTCGAGGTAATAATTCTCTTGCGGGAATGGGAATCTCGCCGCAGGGATGCTTTTCCTTTTGAATATAAAAATTTGCATCCGCTTAAATGTTCCTCGTGGGTAAAATTAACGTGGCTAGTTTTAATATTGTTTCATCACCTTAGCACGCATACTAACACCTGTCTCTTATACACATCTAGNCCTTGACGCTGGTGTGATGTTGTGCCCTAAACGCCGAGCCCTTGACGCTGGTGTGATGTTGTGCCCTAAACGCCGAGCCCTTGACTCTGGTTTTAGTCTTAAGTACCAAACACATTTAAATTTCTTCTAAATGTTACTATCAACAGAAAGAAGATTCATTCGAGATGAGGTCTTGCGAGAACAATTAATTGAATTCAATCTTTTGATGAATTATGCCGTGTGCACTCTGCCTGTCATCCTGCGCGTTTGTAACGCGTTAGTAATGTTTCATTTTAATAGGCTTTCCTTTGTAATTAGTTCAAGATTTAGTATTCATTATTTTCATCCCGGAAAATTCGTAGGTTAATCCATTCAATATGTTCTGCTCATATGTTCATTATTTTGTGCTTTAATACTCACCTTGGAACGGAGTCTGGATCTCGAATTCGGCCTGTAACAAGTTTTCACGTCGTTTCCGTTTATACAACATGTAAAAATAAAGATTGGTTAAACCTCATTACCCGACGATGAAGGGAGCTAATAGCCAGCTGAGAATCTGGGGCAGATCCCCTGCAGTTTAATAAGAAAGATTCAACTACCAACTTAAAATTAATCTTGTGAAATGCAAATTATCCACCTACATTTTAAATTGTCGTTTCAATTTCAGTTTTTGATCAATTATGCATATCCCGATTTTTTTTAATTTTCCTTAAATAAGCCTGAATACGTATTAATTTTACGCTGCCTCTCTAGAAGTGTTGTCCATAGAAAGTAATTTCTAAACGCATATTATTTAGTACATAAGTAAGCGCAATATCGTAAAATCAGCCCACTGTGTAGGAAGTATCGTCATGCACTCGTTAAAGTCTCCCTGAAAAACGCTTACTTGTTCAAGGTATTTTTCACCCTGACGTTTTATTATGCAGCAATGTTCTCTGACGACCTTTTATTTCGGTGCAGATTAGGCGCGCCTAAACCCAAACTAACCTTACCGATTTTTCAGTGTTTCATGAGACTTTGCTCGGTGCCCAAAAAATCTGCTGTCGCTATTTTACCGCGTTAATGCCTGTGATTTTTATTCGTACCCTACGGAACAACTGATATCTTCCGTCCGTAAGGCCAGTCTAGTCAAGAAAAGTACAAGAATCGGCGACAGGCCTATCCAGGCCTATTTATTTAATGCCGAAGATACTATACTATACTACTATACTTTAGTGGGCTTTCCTTTGTAATTAGTTCAAGATTTGGTATTCATGATTTTTATGCCGAAAACATCGTAGGTTAGATTCATGTCCCGCTCGTGTTCATTTGTGCTTTAAAACTCACTCTGGAAAGGAGTCTGGATCCTGAATTCATGTTGAAAATCTGGAGCGGATTCTCAACAGCTTAATATGAACTACTTAAAAAAACTACCGACTACTACCGTAAACTACCGACTTAAAATATGTAATCTTCTGAACTGCAAATTATCCACCTACATTTGAAATTATCGTATCAGTTTCAGGTTTTGATAAATTATCCATATTCCGATGATTTGAATTTTCCTTAAAGAAGTCTAAAAACTTCTTAATGTTACGCGTCATTATTTTTGTGCTGAAATACATGAGAATTGGCCCAAAACATATACTTGCGTTATTCGAAAGCCTGTTATAATAGTTATTATATTTATTTCTCTTATATTTAAACCATTTGTAGGATAACGTGAGATTGGATACAAGAGCATTTGTGTCACATGTCAAGAAAATGAGTGAATAATTGTTCACCTATTTGGCATTAATAGTTTATTAATGGACCAATACTCATGTATTTCCGCCCAATGTTCTAAGTGACGCTGCCTAGAATAATCTTATTTATTATCACCATTATTTTGTATAAATCAATAAAATATTATTTGTACTTTTATCAATTTTTAGTACGAAAATAAGAGCTATGTGGTAAAATCAACCACTGTGCAGGAAGTACCGCCATGCACTCATTAAAGTCTCCCAGAAAAACTCTTATCTTGATTAAGGTATTTTTTTCCTTGACGTTTTATTATGTAGCAATGTTCTCTGACGATCTTTTTATTCGGGGCAGATTAGGCGCACCTAACCCAAACCAACCTTACCGATTTTTCAGTGTTTCATGAGACTTTGCTCGGTGCCCAAAAAATCTGCTGTCGCTATTTTACCGCGTTAATGCCAGTGATTTTTATTTCCGGCTCATTATCTCGAACTTGCACGAGTCAAACACTTTTTTGTTTCTTATTAATGAAACTGACGACCATGTCGTCTTTTTCGGAGGAAATTGCAAAAAGTTGGAAATCTGAATCGTGCGGATTATGATTTTATGAGATTTAGTTCAAGTTCTGTTCTGGTGAAGATAATACTGGTAAAACTTAAGATCATCTAGACAAAGCTTTCCATATAGGTTAGAACTTTTACGGGAAATGACGACATTTTTAGTTGATAAGGCTTAGAACATGAGCAAACTGGTGAATATCGTCTTTTAGTAATTTTTGTGGTTCGATATTTTGTTCATCCCATGTGTATTCTTGCGATCGTGGGCCCCCAATTAGAGCGCTGGAATCAATTAAATGAGTTATTTTAAACACGCAAAATATTGCTGCACAATTTTTATATTAAGTGTTCTCCTTCGACTTATGACGGAGTAGAAAATTTCAAACTTATCCAATGTTGACACAGTCGTCAGACCAGACTTTTCGAGNGCTAAATTTAGCGGGAAAATGTCACGAAGTTAAGACCATGTTAGGGCATTTGTAACTTCGCTACGGTGCTTCTTAATTAAAAACTTTGCTAGGGCATACTTTTACGGGAGCTCTAAAAACGAGTGGGCTCGATAATGAGATTGGGAGGGACAACGTGGGGATTGTAGTGGGGGGAGTAGCCCTTACTGGCCCCTTAGCTGCTCTAGTGAAGCGTGTAACTTGTCCCAATGTTATTCCTACCTGAACTGTGATAGATTCGGATGCCTTAACGTATTGAGAGAGGTGAGCTAAAATTGCCCTACTCAGCATTACCTACAACTTCAGTTATTATAAGGTTTTCCTACCTGAAACGTATATAGCATTCGTATAAAGCTTACTGATGTGTGTATATCTTTTTTTTTCTATCAAGCAACTAGACTTGTTGCCAACATTTTTGGTAATGCAAAATAATTACGTAAATGCAGTTTGTTGTAGATTCATTAAGAAAAATCTCCTTGCCACTCACCATACGAAAATCTGGACTAGTGCATGCATTTGTTTCAATTTTATTGCCATTCACTGCAACTCAAAACCATTCAAAATCCCATCGCTGCATAACAATCATAATGTACCGCCAAAATACTTGGATCAAGTTAGTCAAATTTTATTCTTTATTGGCATTTATTGCAGCTATTTATTATCTTTATTGGCATTTATTGCGGCAAAAACTTAGACAATAAATAGAGCTTAAAGATACCAAATGCAATTATTCACAAAAAATACACAATTTTCATCGCTCTTCCATAAAATTTTTCGTTCAGCGCGAGCCACTCCGCAAGGAGTTAGCAAAGATGTACTGATTTGTGAAAGACAATCACACTTTATAATTACTTCTATTATGCTGAACGCTTTCATTGGAAACTTCTTTTTGCTACTGTCAAGTCTAAACCTGAAATTAACATCGTACTTTTACCATGCTACGCTCCCTGTATGAAACTCCCTGCAAAAACACTGTCAGGGAAGCTGAATCTCCGCATTTTTCCTTGGAGCGGTCATTATTTTGCTTCATGATGCACATTCCTAATTCGGAATTATCTCATTTGCTTGGTCTCTCCTCAATGTTCTGCAGAATGAATTCGATTCAGCGCTAAGGCTTCTTTACTACCACGTAATGATTCCCTTACTGCCGTGGCTTGGTGGATGTCAGTAATGACATTCTCTGCCATCATTTACTTCCGCTGCATGCGCTTCTTTTCCCCTCACTTGCACGAGCTTCCCTCGTTTTGCGCATCAGTTTTGCGTGACTGAAGCTCGTAGCATTCGAGTTTATTTTTTGTGCTGACCTCTTTTATTTGTCTAAGCGTCCTTAATGATTGGTAATTAAATGTACTTTTTCTTCTCTACTAGAAAGTTATAAATGTTATTCCTGACAGATTTTCGTATTTTTTAGGAAAATGAGTAACATATATATACATATTATATTTTATTATATGAATAAGCACCAATAATATATTTGTGAAAGCCTACGTATGTGCCTTTATTAAACATTGCATCGAAAATACAGAACAGGCTTTTCGGGTGTTTATCCACGATATTTATCATATCAGCAAATGACCTGAGAATAAATTCTGATTTATTAGAGTGGAGGCATGTGATCTTGAACAAAAAAATGCCGCGGAGGATTCGATTAAAAAATGTAAATGCGTTTTATGATTTTGTAATATTAAATTACATTCGAAAATGAGAGTTTAAGTTTACTTCAAACTTCAAAACAGGAATTAAACAGGAGTTCTGTACTAAATGCGGGTCTGAACGGTCCATTCTCAGATAACGGTACTTCAGTTTCAAAATTATTAAGCGTATCTGTGTTTATGGGGTTCGGGATAGCGTAATTCGGGTGTAAGAGATTCAAATGAAGATATTCTTAAATTAAAAAAATATAACTCAGTACTCACTGCAGTGAGTGACAGAGAGCTCATTTTCTCGTCGACAAAAAAAGGGTCACGGACGGACAGACGGAAAGACAGACAGACGGACATGGCGAGCACAATATAGTGCATTTTTTCCATAAATGAGAAAATGCGCTAAAAGTTGTTGAAAGAAATGCTGAGCTAACCTGCTTCTTAGTTGTAATGAAAAAATCATAACAAATTCCATGCTATTTTATTCGGTTTAATAAATAATTAACTAGACCTAATAATAAATAAATAGTTCAGCTGATGATGTCCTTATTTCATACACTTATTATTTTTACGATTTCACTAGCGAAAAAAAAGGTAGAACTTCATTTTAAGTTCTATAGAATAGAATGATTGCTTGCATCGAATGTCATGCTTCAGGTTTTTTATAACGTATGTTTTCATGTATGCCGCTCTAAAGATAATTCTAACAATAAGATTTGCATCTCAGTTTCAAACTAGAAGCACGTGCCTTGAACCTAATGATAGGTAATTTGTTGTTGTCTTCTACACTTTTCAATTTAATTAAAGCTATGTATCAGCATTAGTAAACTACACAAGTAAAAGTTGCTGCGTGATATTATTCTCGGTTTCAAAATTTAATTGTATTTTTATGACCTATATTATTGATAGACTTCGTTCCTTGTCAACAAATTTCATTTTTCGCATTAGTTTTGTAATTCAGGTAGAACTAATTTGCATTGCAACTCGTTCATTTTTTGAGTGTTAATATAGTATTTTTTTCACTATTTATCATCAGAGGCAATGTCTCGGTGATAAATCTCTTCTAATCTTCCTTTCATAAGCGCACCTGACGATAAATCGAAATCTTCATCAACAGATGCAGAGGAAATCTTTACAAAAATGACGGCAATTTTTCGAAACATGAGCTATGATTTTTCGAATCGACCAGCTGGCAAGGAAATTGATGGCGGAAGTTGGAATCGTTATCAATAAATTTTCTCTCGATAAGTTGAAGTTCGGTCGGTCTGTAATTATGAGTTTCGTCTCGCGCTGCTGCTGAGTTTTAATTTCTAGCTTACGGCTTTAAATTGCAGCTTCATTTCTGAGTTTAAAGGAGAAAAATATTACAAAATAACGACAAGCAAAATTCTTTTCCTCGTCTTCTTGTATCAATACTTTTGTTTAACTTCCTTCTGTTGCCTTGAAATTACTTCCAACAATTCGTCGCTAGATAATTTAAATGGCGAACTATTTACTCATCGACTATCATAAACTTCGCGAACTTTTCATATAAAATGTATTTTCCTTTGCGCGTGAAGAAATTGTTTACACTACATCCCATTACATGATTTTTTCCTTATCCTTGTGTTTAGTTGATGTGTCTTGCACATCTCACTACTGACCTAGAGTATTAGAATGACATCGCTCCTTCACCCTGAAGTTCGTATCCAATAATGAGGGAGTCTGTCCCTGGAGATCCTTGATTACCTTCTCCTTTACTGCCAGCATTGGGGATTGTCTGTCCTCTCTGCTCTTTGCTGCTCTAGCTTTCTAATTAATTAAAATACAATAGGTGAAACAAAAGTAAATGTATAAATCAAATCTCGGTAAATTTGTTATTCATGACGCAATTTTTCATTTTAAGACAATGATTCATAAATCAATCAATATACATTCCATTTTTTTAATTGGCATTAATTCAAATGATTTGTAGCATTTATCTTGGTTAAATTAGATAAATGAACTTTCAGCATTTCAAATTACTATTATATTAACAGTTATAAGGAATTCAAAAGCAAAGAAAACGCCAGGCAAATTCACCACATCGATGTTGCAAGCGTTTCAGAGTCCAGCTCCATCGTCAGTTCGACAATCTAAAAAATAAATGCAATCATTTTATAATTAAAAATTATAGGTCCGACAATAAAACCTAAAAACGACAAATAAAATAAAACACAACACTACCTTAAATCGAAAAACAAGCATTCGCGGAACACAGAGTCTTAAGAGACGCGAAATATTAATACCTAAGAAAATATAAGTCAGTACTTTCTGCAGTGAGTGACAGAGAGCGTATTTTCTCGTCGACTAAAACTTGGTCACGGACGGACGGACGGACAGACAGACGGAAGGACATGACGAGCACAATAGCGCCTTTTGTCATAAATGAGAAAATGCGCTAAAAACACTAGAACATAAAAGCCTAACCATTCACTATTTGAAGCGGATAGGAACTGAACGCATTATTGAACTCTTATTAGCTGCCAATTTGCAGAAATATTTGATGAAATAACGCACTTATGGAATCAGCTCTCAGAATCACGTTGGTGTTGCTTTTCGTGCGTTCATTTTTACCAAAGTTCTGTCGATGCACGTGTCTCTTTTCTTTCTAAGATCATTGCAAGTTACAAGTTTTATCATTTCATCGTAATTTGAATATTGTTGCCAACTGCTCGGGTTACAGTGATCTCAGTGATTGACAGTGATCTCTTACGAACTAATTATTTATTAATTAAATTTCCTAAAAAAATTGCGAAGGATGAATTTTTCAGAATGCTTTGCCCACGGACGAAAAATGCAATGAACTTAGCGAGGAATCAGCTCGCGTTTCCTGGTAAAGCCTGGCATCAAGGACAGCAATTTAGGCCAATGTGATCATCTGAAATGAGGCGCTGATTGGATAAACGATCCCTTAAATTAGTGATGTTAAAAGCCAATCAACATCCTCGCGCTAACTCTGATTCATCATGCTGACTATATTTTTTCCTCTTGAAATGCGGCTATTTTCAGTTATCTGAACTGATATTAGTGTATTTTCTTGTCTATTTTCAAACAAATTGGTGATTATACATAGAAACGAGTAGCATTAAATTACTCCTGACGTTCTCAGGACTGGGTTGTACTAGAATATTTATAATTTTTTAATTAGAATTCAAGCTATTTAGTTTACAAGTAGAACAGATAATCTAACAATTCATTGTTTTAAGTTTAAGTATATATTCATTCATAGTTAACAGGGGACCAACTTTTCTCTTCAAAAATAGTTATCTCATTTTGTTGTTCTTACGTTGTAACTATCACTTTCACCGCTTGGATTTTAGACTTCTGAGGTAACTAAATACTTTTATTATATCAAGATTGAGAAACCTTAGTCACCCGTTCCTTATGTAATTTCCAACCGTGACCTGCAAGCCGTAAATACTTTTATTATATCAAGATTGAGAAACCTTAGTCACCCGTTCCTTATTTAATTTCCAACCGTGACCTGCAAGCCGCTTCTAATTTGAAATGAAATTAAGCTCCCAGTTTTTGTATGGCTCTGATGTTTAGAATTCCTAAATTTTAGAGATTTAATGCGCAATTCATGTTTCTTGGTGGAATAATTCGAGACGCTTTTTCTGTACCAGCTAACGGTTTCTGACGAAGAAATATTTATTAAAGTAGTCCTCCTTAAGAAGAATAGTGAGCAACTTTTACTTTATTCTAGTATATTATGCTGGTGGTACGTTTCAGATCCGAACGCGTCAGGTGAAATGCACGGTGAGGAATTGATCGACTGATTGTACTTTAACTGTTTATATTATATTTGCCTGATGAGTTTTTTTGCAAGTGAATCAATTAAATTATAAGTTTAGTTTTTAAGTATTCGTTTTCATACAATTTAGATGTATATACATACTGTAAGCTGGGAAGCAGTGTATGCAAATGTTTTTACAGTATGTATATACATACTGTAAAAACATTTGGGATTACTCTATTTGCGACAACACATAAGTGAGCTACTTGGGCCTAACAAAAGGTTAAGTCTTAAATTATGTGTCGTGAGCACAAGTTAAAAATCTTACACTAAAGTTCCTATGATTTTTAGTTAATTATGGATAATGTGAACTTTGAACGCAATATCCTGTGAGCGCCGAGCAAACTCCGAATGTGGCAAATGACTCGGTAAACACTGAGAAGAAACTGCGTGGGTTTTAAAAGAAAACGCTTTGGCTAAAAAAACATCAATTTGCTTAGGAAAAACTGTTAATAGATTTGATTAATAGTTTGTAGACTCGGGCAAACCTGTTTTTAATAGTTCATTAAATTTGGAGATGAAATCTGTAGCAGCTTTAATTCAAAAGCTGTAAAAAGCTGCAATTTGTGCTGAGTTATGAAATTTGGAGTCTTGCAGATATCATTCGGGGAAAAAAAAACTTTAGGCCTTGTTTACTGAATAATCTTTATGTACAATTTTTTTGGTTCCCCACCAATCGATTTTCTGGTGGCATCCAGTTTTGCGAATATCATTTTAAAGATTTTAATTTAAATTTAAATTTATCGCAACATCAAACAATAAATCATGAATAATAATTTCCACGATTCAGTTTGTCTTTGAAATCATTGATGCCCTCAACATGTATATATATATTCGAATATACATAGTATCGAGTATACTATACACACTATTTACGTGTATTGAACAACGCCATAATCATTTCTTATGAGCACACAAACTAACGGCGCATGTTTGTTGCCGAGAGGCGACCATCGACCGCGCGCTGGACGCTTCAAAGCGCGCGTTAAAAGCACATTAGCGAAGTGGCTGCATTTTCCATGCGCTGCCTAATGATGTGCAGTCTTTTTTCTTATTTTTGATATGAACTTAACGTTGACGATTATGAATCGCTGCCATTTGCGCAGATTCATTTTTCAGTGTATTTTTTTAGCATTTATGCACTTAATGAAGCCAAAAAAAATTCTGATACTGCTTTTCTAATGTTTCGAGCTAGCGAAAAGATTTTGATGAAATTGTATGCTTTTGTCAAGTTTTTCATTTCCATTTGACTACAGATTCTCACTGATAAAATGTTTTTACTATAAAACCATAATAATACGATACAAAAGAATAATTTTTGGCTACATTTCACAACCACGTGAACATAGAATCAACCAACGAACTTTTTTTATGCGTGGACACCAGCGCCATAAACTGTCTGTCATTGTCCGGAGTTCCGTAGATTGGGACCGATCGATCTGTAAGAGACGGCCGTACAAGCCTGATCTAATCCGTGTAGGGTCATTCTCGCCAAAGTTTCCCATTATACCATCACACTAAATCAAATTACATTATCCAGATAACATGCATGGTGTGGCTAAAGAACGTCTCGGCTTATTTAATTTCTTATGTGTTGTCAATATGCACATGAGATCAGTTGCTGTAGCGTTAGACCTGTTTATATTATTACAAAAAACACGTATTGAGCTCATCTAGCGCTACCTAGATACAATTCAACAGTAATCTTTTCGCTAACTAGCTGTATGAAAAAATCACGGATGATGATCATTTTTATCCTTTTATTCAGAAAGAGGAATAAATTTTGAAATATAAGCCATGTAAATTAGTAGCGTTCACTCTAAACGTAATTGTGGGGTCTAAAAGTTAAAAAGTATAACAATACAAAGATTGAATATTTTCGTTCAAACCGAACGACAAAGGACCTAGTTTTATAAGGGCCTTTCCACCGAAGATTACATAGGCTTTGCGAATCTATTGTACGTCATTAATTATCTAGTGTAAAAATTCCTCCAAGACTTGTAATGAAAACGAAAAAAGTCACATAATTATTTTTAAAAATCAAACTCTCAACCGTCGATTGTCGTCCTCAATTGGGATCATCTCGTATCCTTCGAATCAATTATTATTTGTTAATATACCTCTAAAAATGCACAATCACGTATACGAGTAGAACTGCACAAGCCTTTGGCAATATGATTTTTTTTACGAAGGTGCTGTACTTGTTGTATTTTATGTAACAGAAAACAGATCAACCATAATGCCAGATTCAACGAAGAGCAACATGACACGTTATGCCTGTCTGCCACAGCGTCAATCTCGTACCAATTATGCTTCAATCTTATAACAATCATCAACTATTCACAAGCCAAGCGATTGCCCGGAAGAGCCGCAATCTCCCGTCAATCACTATGGCACTCTGAATTAAGTGTAGGCTTTCGAAGACCTTGACTTCCATCGGACTGAGGATCTTGAGTCCAAAGCAACGATCTGCACTGCGATTGATGGCAGGGCGACTTCAATCAAAGTCCTAAACATGGGCTCTATAAACTTAAGTTAATTGCGAAGTTTCAGCGTCGAAGTCTTATAGATGATGGTCATTGTAACGAATGACGTTGAAATACGAAGGAAATGGTCTTTGCGTGACAAATTGGTGTAGGATTAATGATTTGATCTGGATACGATTCTCGAAATAATAATATTATGCAATACATTGCAGCTGGAATTGCCATGTCGACGGTACACTAAAAGATTATTATTTGAATATTTCACTCCGCTCTGGATCTTCTATATAATGCAAAAATTCGCATGATGTGATAGTTTCATTATGGAGAAGGAATAAATCTTTTAATAGGAGCCATTAAAGGATTTAGGCAGCAGGTTGATCGTCTGCATGTTTACCCTCG
Organism: Hyalella azteca; assembly: GCF_000764305.2. Taxonomy (NCBI): domain Eukaryota; kingdom Metazoa; phylum Arthropoda; class Malacostraca; order Amphipoda; family Hyalellidae; genus Hyalella; species Hyalella azteca. Next base: position 27,979 of record NW_025935380.1, on the reverse strand, counting down.
TTATTATAAATCGCATCAAATAAGTCTTAATAATAGCGTGACTACCTTCCATCCTGTTGACGAATCGCTGTCATCCAAATTATTATCATGAGCCTTACTTATAAATGAGCTTCCGTGACCCGATCCCTCGGATGACCGCCTTATTTTTATAAGCGTAACTCATGTTTGAGCGACAACTTACGCAGGCTGACCTTGTGAAAGGGATTTGTTGACCCTTTGTCTAGGATACTTCTTTCAGCTTAATTTTTTAATTAATTCACTGGAACCTCACGTTGAATTCTTGTCGGTTGCCTAATTTTGAATGAGCTTTATCAGCCTTGTATAAAGAATACTGGCTGATGCTAATCTCATCATGGCTTTATCTGCTCTGTACCTTAAACACGTTATTAAAGGTATAATATGAAACTCGGAAGCAACGGTTCCACATCTAGTGCAGGCAAAATATTAGAAAGGTTTTAGCTACTTTTCATCTAGAATATTTTCACAATATTAGTTTTTTATTGGTGTTTTTCATCCGATAATTTTGTAAAGTCATACAAGCTTAACCCTAATATATTGCTTTTAACGATCCTTTTTTTCTTCCTTCTGCAACTGTTAACAAAATAAGTAGGTTAATTCCAAATGATAAAGTTATAAATATCTTAAAAATTGCACATATCCATAGCTAATTGTTACTAGCTATTTGATTGTTACTAGCTAAAATGATTGCACCTGCCACTAGAAATATCACGCTTGTCACTTCCATGCAAACCTTTTATGTATTATATATAATCATGTTCTGGCTTACTGCTCAGAATTTTGATTGAAAAGTTTAAATTTAACATAATTTAAAGTTTCCGAGCCCCAAGTTTCAATTTAACGTAATTTAAAGTTGCCGAGCCCCATTTAATGGATAAATATAGCAGCTAAGCCTTCACTGACCCACAAAATCAAATCAGATCCTTTTAATGTTGAAAAGAGGGATGAGTAAAACTAATAAACAAAAACGATAATCTATAAAAGAAAAAGTTTAGGCACAAAAACACGAACCATTCTTCAATTCTCTCAGCAAAGTCTATCACTCATAAAATTAATGCAAACATTTTTCAACAATAATATTGGCGTCAGATTCTGTTATTGCGGACTTTTGGAGTCATTCTTCAAATGCAAATTTAGGAATAATGGTGCAGTTTTCTCAAAACAGGTTATGAGATAAAATTGCAGTGAAATTAATAAATAAGTGACATGGAAAATATTTATCAAGTGGAAAACATTTGTCATGTTGTAATAGTCCGGGAATTTTCTCCAAGGCTTTGGGGTTTGGCGCCTCGTGTTGACAACAACAGGGGCCATACTTTCAAAATTGGCTAAGTGAACGTAAGTACTTACACTCTATTTTCTTGTCTATGATTGGTGGATTTTGCTTGCAAGGCTGTCAATGATTGGCTGATGAACTTACGACCTCTTAACTTTTTTTGAAAGTATGGGCACAGAACCAAATGTCACATCGCTCGTTAGTCTCGCCGCGGTTAATGCTACTGCTACGTTTTGGCGAACTTGTCACCTCTGTGAATTACTCGAACATTTCCTGTTAACTACTTGAGATTGAGTCAATTAATTTAATGATACGCCTCGATTGTCTGTAACAATATTGACTGTCCAGCTTAGTTGTTCCTGTAAATTATTTTGCCTTATTCTTTGCGGCTGTTGTAAGAAAACCTGTTATAAATGAATTACAGTGTGCTATTTCTAATTTATATTCTGGCTACTGATCATAACTTTATCCAAACTTGCCAAGATTATGCAATATCTGTGTAAATATTTTGAAGATTTACTCAGAGTTAATTCATGAGTATTGAAAAACACTTTACTGTCTTACAACGTTACGATCTTATGTAAAATAAACACGACAAATGTTTCAATAAAATATAGCAGACTTTCATAAATATACTCGTTAATTATTTTCAATCAATTTTCCGTTTTTTTTTTCAAAAGCAACGTATTTGCTTCTGGTGATAATTATACATTGCACTAGCAATTGCCTTCATTTATACGATCTAAAAGCTTTGCCCAAGAAAGACTCTTCATTAAAAATAATTAAGTATTGAGTAAGTAAGAGATGAAATGGAAGAGATAAAATTTAAGTTAAGTAAGAGATCAAAGTTAAGTAAGAGATAAAAATAATTACGTATTGCCTTCTTTATCTAAGAAAATTCATTGGTGTTCTATACAGGCCAAAAGTTATACGGAAATAAGATTAATAATTGTGCGCTTGTACAGAAGAAAAGGACCTGTGATTCATGATTTGCACCAACTAATAAATACCATCTCAATAATATTTGTGTGGTACTTTCAATGCTACCAGTGTGACGAACATTTGCTGTTCGCCACACTTGTGGTTTCTTCGTCATTTTTGAACTCAATCACTGCAGTTTATTTCTGAAAGCTGACAGCAATTAAGTTTAGCAGCTTTTCCGTATCAGAACTTTGATGCACAACAAAATTCGGTTCGGATTTTTTTTAAATTACCAAAAAATGAAAATTATGGAAAAAAAATCAGCAAGCTTCTTCCCACCGTCTAGTGCGGCTCTCGAGTGCCTGCAAACACTTGAAATCCGAGTAGAGTTTTGAGAGGTAAACCCCCAACTCGAGCCTCCTCAAAGAAGCAACTTTCGATACCACACAACTTTAGTTTGCTGTCAGGGAAGACGAGCAGGGGAGTTGATCATCACATTTCATCTTATTAATAATTTTATTAATAAAAAGAGCACGTTAATTTGAAAGATTTTAATCAGGAAAGTTCGATTGAAGAGACGAAAAAAATGTTTTATGTTCAATTTATCGACCCATCGAAGTTTTGAATATGGGAAAAGTAAATATGTATGAACAGAAAAATAAAATTTATTTAGAACATGCAAATTGAATATAACAATCATAGAAATACTCATATCATCTGAAATATTAGACCCGCAAATAAATTGTCGACGAAGATGAGGTATTTGGATGACGTCAGTGTTCTAAAGCTGCATGATCATTGAACAATTTATTCTTCTATGACGGAGAGAAATGAGAGAAAATTTTATTCTTCCACAATATTTTATCGCCCGACTGGGCTCGCAGAATTTTTCCCGTCAGAAGAGCAGGACTTTTTAGCGCATTTTCTCATTTATGGAAAAAATGCACTATTGTGCTCGCCATGTCCGTCCGTCCGTCTGTCCGTGACCTCAAGTTTTTCGTCGACGAGAAAATGCGCTCTCTGTCACTCACTGCAGTGAGTACCGAGTTATCTTTTTTCCATACACTGACATCTTTTAAGCTTGTAGGCAGCTAGCGTGCCTGTCTTTGTATACTCAATTGACTTCGTTACTCACCATAAAGAAATTTTGTCCTGGAATATTTTCCTACGAATATAGACTTTTCATGTAATGTAAATCACGTCACGTCGCATTCACTGTCAACCCGTCCATGCTCGTCTAAATCTGTTGAGGTCCAGGCAATTCAGGAAAAAAAAACTGCTCTGCACTTCTTTTTGGAAACTTCAACACCAGAAGTGATTGGAATATGCTGATGCGAATTTACTCTCTATTCTTCTGATTTTACTTTGTTTTTCAACTAAGAACACACTGTTTTTTTTTTGTTTTTCATCCTTGAACGAACTGGTTTTACTTTGTCTTTCAGCCTTCAACGTACTAATTTCATTTTGTCTTTCATCCTTAAACGTACAAATTTTACTTTGTCTTTCATCATGAACGTACAAGTTTTAGTTGTCTTTCATCCTAGAAATTCATAGGCGTGCATACCATTCACTGAAAACCTGGCACCTCAGGGCCTATCAAAAGACCGTTCATATCAACGGCAATGTTATTTCTACGCAGACATCAATCCTGATTGTGGAGCTGTACAGGCCAATATTGACGGTAATCTTCAGTCCCTTGTAACCCGTCAGCTACTTATTGGCTGGATATTGCCTCATCCTCGGCCAAGAGCAGCGCGCCAAACAACTTGTTTTTTTTTTATTTGCTGCATTGTCTACTTTCATCTGTTTCATTTTTGTACGGGGTTTTAGAATAGAATAAAAGTCTTCCCGAGCTGCATGAAGTCTTCTTCAGCTTTATTATGTCTTCTCGAGCTGTATTATGTATTATGTCTTGTTGACTTTTATTAAGTCTTCTCGAGCTGTATTATGTCTTCTCGAGCCGCATTATGTCTCCTCAAGCAGTATCACAGCAATGCAGCCGTGACAACAAAGTTTGCTATACCCAACATGACTGTTATCTCGCTATGATCTATTTCAATAATTCCTGTATTAATTATTATTATTAATATAATACAAGCCTCGTTATATTGCTTCTGCATCTAGCAAAGCGAGTCGATTGCGAAGTTATCAAACTAAACTTAATAACAATATCTGCACTATCGACCACCACGTCGCTTTATGTAATGTAATCTCTCGCCTTAATGCAATTAAGTACATTGATGATGGTTTCTCTTCTACAACAAGGAAAACATAATAATTTTAGAATCTGATACTTTGTTAGCGTGTTGTGAGTTTTAACGATTATAAATTTTCTGCGTTTTACGCATTATTTCAAAACTATTTGATAGCTATTTATTATTTTCGCCAATGAAGTAAATTCATAAATCAACAGCATTTTGTTGGTACGAATCTTCTAGTCATTTAAATGAATAGTAAACGTTGCTGTTATAGTACGGCGGTCAGCGTTAGATTTTTTATAAGCCTCCGTGACAATGACTTCAGTTTTAACAAAATACGCAAATTAATTTCATGTGAGCGGTCACAGGCAGTTGTTCTGTGATCGTTAATGGCAGTCGCAAGTACAAAAGAAACACTTCAGCCAAGACCGTACATGTTTTGTGTAGACCCTACGCGCGGCCTCGTTACGACAGCGCAATAGACCAGGGGGGCAACGAGGACCATTTGCTCATAATAATCTTAATATTATCGAGCAGGTCGAGTTTATTTACAAGATCTTCGACTCGATCTTACGTCTGGAGAGAGAGAGACTGGCTCAGCTATAAATTTGCGCTTAACGGCACCCAGGAGAGTGATCGGCTGACAGCCTCCGACCATAAGCTTTCCATCTCCTATTTTACTGGGCGTTAAGAAAGACTTTATTACAGACGCTATAGAAAAAAGGACCAGCCTAGAACTCGGTAGTCATCGAAAAGAGGGCAATGCTTTCAAGATGCTGCTTTAGAAAACATGCAAGGCGCCTTAAACATCGCCCAAATAAAAATGAAAACTTCTTGCGTCCATTGGAGAATCGGCATCGAGATAAACCTCCGTGGCATAAGACGCGACTGTCATCGCAAAGAGACTTGGACTCTTGCAGAAAATTTCCTAGTATTTTGCTGAATCTTTACTCAATGAAGCTATTGAAACTGTGCGCTCAGAATTTTGTGTGCGGGAACATAAGTTCGTGTGTGTATTCTTTATTTTGTGATGAAAAGATTGTTGCCCAGTCTAGAAATAAATTAAATTAATTATAGTTGGACATTACCACTTACCGTTTATTTTTTTAGTTATAATTTTTGATGTTCACTCAATTGAAAACGCACCTTCAACATGTATCAACATCATCCCAAAACAAGTCCCTAATCTGTCAATTTATTGTTCAATGAAAGGACGTCTCCTCATTTTATATATACACACACAAATGGAATAGTTTCATGATTAAATTGTGTCCCTAAGTTACTGCAATTTAGATAGCTTGTTTTACCTTTTATGTTTCAATTCAGACACGATGAAGTTCATCTTACGATCATGTGCATTCCCTATCAAGTGCAGGATTTGTAAAGCAACAAAGGATAGAGGGAGTGACTCCTATAATTCAATTTATTATCTTCGCTCCAAAGCAATGACGTGGCGAGGAGTGAGAATATGCTTGCCTTTCTTAAATTAAGTTTATTCCAGCAGCCACTGATGCTGGAAAGCTACTTATCACAGCCTCTTTATCGACGGCAGAACTGGAAGTCAGACTATCAACGGTCTCACTTAAAACTATACGGACAAATTTCCGTTAAGCAATTACAAAGGTATAATTAAATTTAATAACCATTAAATTCTATTTGACTGTAACAATAGCAATTTTTACCAGCAAAAATAATGCCAAATAATGGCCAAAAGTGCTGCCAAAAAATTAAAATAAAGGTAATGGAGAAATTCTTCGAAAATAATTGCGCCCATAGTTTTTTCCGCAAAAGAGTAACCATGTTCCTTCGTCCCTTCCTTAATTGCACTGCAGATGGCTCAAGTTCATACCTTGCAAGTTCATGCGCCCAAAGTTCATACCTTGCATCTGATTTCATACCCTGCATTTCATGCACCTTATACCTTATATATCATCATACCTTATATATCATACACATATAAAATTTAAAGCTTCAGAGAGCAACACGAAACTCACAACATCCCTGATGAATACCGAAATTCATTAATTGAGTGTGTTTGACTTCAGTATTCTAGTAGTCCTGTATTTGCTTGTAGCCTCTCCGGTATTATGCACTACGCTTTTTCATGCCAACTTATATTTTTATTCGTTCAGTTTTCCTTTATATGTTTTTGGTGCAGACTTCATCTCCTGGTTTTGTGGGCAGAGAAAAGCTCTCTTGCCTGTGAAGGACCCTCGTCAAAATCCTTTTCCAGTGCTGGGCTTTGACTGAGCAAAGAGCGACGACTCTTCGTCCCTCTTCAATATTAAATACACGGGGAAGTTAAAGGCTTAGATGAAAACAGCTTCTGTTGCGCTCCGTATATGTTAACTCGGGCTTTGTCCGGTCATGAAACATGCTAGGTAATTTGCGTGATCGCTTGATAGCAGAATCTGATCTATTTTCCATTGATGAATCTTAACTTTGTATGAACAATAATGATTGCAAAAATTTGCGTCGAAATCGATTTTGAATTGCATTCTGGATATTTCTAAAAGAAAACTATAGATATATTTAAATGTTTTGATTTACTTTATTTAGTTTCGAATCCAAAACGGTTGGAGATTATCTGCACTGGTAACGACAGATAAAAGTGAGTTGTAAAACAGAATGTAAAAAAAATTAAGGTTTCAAAATTGTACAAAGTGCAAAATGAGTTGTCCATAAATTAAGCCTATTCGTATAACCTAAGTCGTTTTTCGGTTCTCAGAGAAAACCGTAACCTTGCAAATTCTCTTATTGGACGACTAAAAAACTATAGGAGTAAATCTATTTTCTAGTCAAAATTATCAAAAACATATTTCCTGTATTCTAGAGGGAGAAAAGAACTTTTATTCTATCCCCTGAAAGAAGATAAAAGAACCTTTCATCAAGAGCACCAAAGAGGCCTTATGCATCATCATTTTTTCTCGTAATGCACGAAGAAAAAAAAACTTGAATTTTTTTGTCCGAATTTCATTTGCTTCATACTTGTTAACAGCAATAAATGCGTTTGAAATTAATTTGGTGTAATGATTTAGTTGGTGTATTAGATGCCTTTGAAATTAATTAAGTGTAATGATTCAAAACATTTTGTTGGATTTGTTGGAAAAAACCATAACCTAGCGATAACTCTCCCTGCATGGACGGTAACTGCATTTTCCATCTTTTCGAGTTTTTTTTCTTATGGTAATACCAGCCTTCATTCAGATTTAAGCTATGAACAACTACACGGTTTGTTTAAATAACGATTTATTCCCTTCTTCCTTAATATTTCACGATATTTCGCATGTTGTCGTTTCAAAACAGTTTTTCTTTAGATGGTGGTAAAGATTTCATTACCATAATTCTAAGATTGAATCACATTGTGTACTTCAAAATGCCTCTTACGTTTATATCGGATTATCGGGTATTTTCTCGCAGTAATCCCGCTATAATTCACCAAGGTAGTCCATTTGGTCCGGAGTGGCAGCATTTCGCCCTGTGAGAAGTGCCCTTTGTTTTTCCGGGAGTTTGCTATGTTTTTGTTGCGAGCGGCACACAAAACTTCAGTGAGTTAATTCTACACTGACCCGCAACTTACCAATTGATTTTACCCTCACTTGGCTATCTCAAACGCCCATTCCAGTTCAAATTTTCAAAGCAAAATCTACTTAGATTTTATTGTGGGGTGATCTAAACGTAACGGTTTTCGGCATCGTAAAAGCAACCAATCTGTCTGCCGAGCGTCTTTAAAGACTCAGTTTATTTCTTTAGTAGAGCTGAAGGCCCGGGAATGAGGCCTATAAATTGCAGGATTGCGTGAAGCTTAGCAAGTATCAGCGGCCGGGTGAGTAAGAAGTGTCTGATGCCGTGTCAAGTATCAGCGGCCGGGTGAGTAAGAAGTGTCTGAGGCCGTATCAAGTATCAGCGGCCGGGTGAGTAAGAAGTGTCTGTCTAATGCCGTATTTCAATGCATTTATTTTACTAGTTATCTTTTAATCCAAAACTGATGCATTAAAACTCACGTTTGACACACCGTGAACACACCTATTTTTATTACTACAATATTATCAGTCCCAATTCTGCAATTCTACATCAACAATATGTTAGCAGTTTCCTTTCACTTGTTCTTCCTCCAATTGTTTTAGTCTTGATGCGCACAATTTTCCTAAAATATTTGAAAAGTTCATAAATAGGTATATCATATGCATGGAGAACAAACACAGTGATTATTTCGTGAAGCTAAAACTGATAGAGTGAAGTTACTGTCTGATGTCACATATCATTTGTCAGTAATTGTGAAGCGACTGCCTGATGCAGCAATTTACTTGCCACTCACGAGAACTCAGCTCCTCTTCAACTATTTAATGAAGAAACTTTGAGCAGCTTGGCTATATATCTGTCTCTTATACACATCTAGATGTGTATAAGAGACAGCCGTAGCGCTGCTCGCGATATTTCCAACCTTGTGATGCCGTTTGTGGATTTTTTAGCGCATTTTCTCATTTATGAAAAAATACGCTATTGTGCTCGTCATGTCCGTCCGTTTGTTTGTCCGTCTGTCTGTCCGTCCGTCCGTCCGTCCGTGATCACGTTTTCGTCGACGAGAAAATGCACTCTCTGTCACTCACTGCAGTGAGTACTGAGTTTTATTTTTTTTCGTTCTGCCTGCACTCAAAAAATAAGCGCTCATGTTGTCCAAATAGTGACACACTTTTAGGCACTTAGCAACATTTCCTTTTATTATCATGGGCAAACTAGATCAGAGTGACCCTTGCGTTGAAAAAAGTGTATCTCTATGTGCACTGTGTCTCGCTCATTTCTTTGAGTGTGTGATGCAGTTTGTGGATATTTTTTTGTCCGTTCGGCCGGAGCTTGTCTTTTAAAGGCCTTTTTTGCGGCTACTCTGAGGGCTTCGACAGAACATTCAAATAAATTATTTATATAATGAATCTTCATTATCTTATTGAATTTATCATTTATTGTTAAGTGAAATTATAGTACGGATTGCAATGAAAACAAACAAATATTTGTATTTTCTACCAAATGTTTTGCAGAAACGTCGGTACATTTGGCTTAGTCTCTCTACTTCAGTTTTTTTAAGTTACTCAGGCAAATTCGTTGCCATGACAACATTTACTGCTGTAATCTACCATCTATAAATCGACATAGTTTAATACAAGATTTCTGTGCACTGATTATCTTCTTAAGGTATCATCTACAATAAAATATTCCAACATAAAAACTAAATCTACATATAGGAAATATCTTCGGGATGTATTTCCATGCACTCCAACTCTGTTTCCATGCACTTCCAATATTTCATGATATCGTTGATATTCCCTGTTCTTTTTGCATGATATTGAAAAAAAGAGCAGGGAATATTTATTTGTTTAATTATATTGTTGATATTCCCTGCGATTTTTTCATGATAGCGTTGATATTTCTTAGAATTTTTTTCGTATTGCCATTATTGTTCCTTAGAATTTTTTCATGATATCGTTAAAATCCCCTGATATTTTTTATGTTACTGTTGATATTCATGATATCGTAGATATTCCCTGGTTACTTTCCATGAAATCGTTGAAATTCCCTGAAATTTTTTCATGTAAGCCTTAAGTTTCCTGATATTTTTTCATGATATCGCTGATGTCCCATGTGATTTTTCCATAATATCCCCTATAGACGCACTTCCCACCACTCGTCTGGACCAAGTCAGGCAATATGAATGCAAGAATATTTTACTGAAACGTGCAAATTGCGACGTCACGACCGCTGCTCAGCCTCCAACGGCCCCAGTCGGGCGAGATGGCCGCGTTTCTCGGAACAATTTGTCTGTGCAATATTTGACACATCGGATGACCCATAATATGTCTCGCTGGCACAATTGAGTGCGGTAACTTTAGTCGTGTTCTTTGCTGCTATTCACACTGAATTCAGATTCTGCTTTGATGGGTGGGATTTGCTGCAATGTTTAGAGTTGTGTTATGCGTGGTGCTGGTCTGATGAGTCACCAATAACATCCGAAGTCAAAGATGCAATTTTGGTGTTTTTTTACTGCCACCCATACGTAAATAGAGGTGAGCCTTTCCACTCACTTCTGAACTCGCCTCACCACTCACCTACTACGATCATTCACCTCTCCACTCACCCATCACCACTCACCCATCACCAGTCACCCATCACCACTCANCTTACATCGTAAAATTGCAATGTTGTCGGCGCTCACGAATGAGAGAATGATTTAACCGCTGTCTCTTATACACATCTAGATGTGTATAAGAGACAGGAAGTGTCTGCCGCCGTGTCAAGTATCAGCGGCCGGGTGAGTAAGAAGTGTCTGCTGCCGTATTTCATAGCATTTATTTTACTAGTTATCTTTTAATCCAAAACTGATGCATTAAAACTCACGTTTGACACACCGTGAACACACCTATTTTTATTACTACAATATTATCAGTCCCAATTCTGCAATTCTACATCAACAATATGTTAGCAGTTTCCTTTCACTTGTTCTTCCTCCAATTGTTTTAGTCTTGATGCGCACAATTTTCCTAAAATATTTGAAAAGTTCATAAATAGGTATATCATATGCATGGAGAACAAACACAGTGATTATTTCGTGAAGCTAAAACTGATAGAGTGAAGTTACTGTCTGATGTCACATATCATTTGTCAGTAATTGTGAAGCGACTGCCTGATGCAGCAATTTACTTGCCACTCACGAGAACTCAGCTCCTCTTCAACTATTTAATGAAGAAACTTTGAGCAGCTTGGCTATATATACATGGCAAGTTCCTGAGAAGTTTTTCAGTTTTTCATTTTTTGCCTCATTTAATCCCTACATTTCCAACTTTTCACGTCACAATTTTCCTTTCCTCATTCAAGGCAGTAATGAAAAGATTCTTTGTCACTTCACCCGCTGTTATTTATCAGTTCTCCACCCGAAACTTCAATCTTCGACTCTTTTTTATCAGTGCATACTTTCATTGTAGGTCTTTCTGCATATTTTTTACTCCTAGTTTCTTCATCCTTCAGTAAATTCTTGCTAATAAATGTGATTGTATGTTGGCACTGTTCCTTCAGTAAATGTTTGAGTGGTTTTTAAGGTTTTATTGATATCTTTCTACATGTTCTTAATTTTCTGTCATTCATCTCTTCTATGTTCTTCGGAATTCTTCCATACTTCCAACAATTATTTTTATTTCTCTTCGTTTTTTATGTTTTTCACAATCCCTGTTCTTCGCCGCGACTTCTCTCGAAGAGCCTCCCACTGGAAGTTGAAGGACGATTGAGACCAAGACAGTCGAGGCCATCAGCTGTTTTCTAAGGCCTCTTATTTGTTTATTGGCTCTCCAAGTCTGGCACTCAAGCTCTTTTGGTCGCCTAAATCTCCTGCTCAGGGCCGCGACTTGAACCATCTTGTGTGCATTACTGCAGGGGGTTGTGGCTGCGTCTGCTTAGCCCAATTACTTCGGGAGCTTCTCATTCTTTACAGAACTTGGCAGCTTATTTCGTTTTTTAATGGAAATTTTTTGTCTTAAAAACGAATTTAAAAACTGTCTTAAAAACGAATTTTTTGTTTTAATGGACATACCGCAAATTCTGAAACTTGAATTTTCTTACATATAATTCTCAGGAAGTTTTTCAACGATATCGTCTCCATTCGAACAATGTTTTGATTATCCATTAAATTTATTACTCCATCTGTGCTTGATTGCCCAGAATTTGTTCAAGACGTCATTGTGTTTTTGAACATTTGAAAAACTCTTTAGATACAATTTCACTTGTAATCAGGCTCGACTTTATGATGCCTTGCTTCTCCATCCCCTCTTGACTGACATTCAATTAGTCAAGCTGTTTTTCATTAATTATCTTTAATTTGTAACCATAAATTTGCGCAACAAATCAAAAATTTACGCTGTCTCCAACTAATGATACGTTGTATACAATATAATTTTAATTTAGTCAAGCACTTTATTTGAATTTACAAATAAGATATAATTTTATCTTCTTCATGCACTCTATTTGATTTGGCGCGGCAAACACTTGGCCATGTCGCCGGTAATGCATTCACGTTTACGACGCACTGAATCAAAACTTCCCAAGTTTTCCTATCCAGGGAAAAAGTTTTGCGGCAATTCCTGCCCAAGTTAACTTTCACAATTATTTTCCGACGAACATGTGTTCTGGGTACGTTTTCTCTTTATTTTTCGCTTGCTCTGAATAATTACAGCGCTAAAGTTTGATATTACAAGGCTGCGTTTGTGTTTATATTGTGTGGTTGCTAGACGTAAATTGTATTTCTTATGTAGTTCCGTGGTAGTGGCAATGTGATGACTATATTTCGAATTGTTTTCTTCATTACTTAATTAATTATTAATTAATTTTCTTCTTCATTAATTCTTGATTATTTATAAAAATACAGTTTTCTTTTAAGTAACCTATGCTCGCAGCTGCTCACCGGCGTCTTTTTGGATTAAGTAGGAAATTAATTTATTTTATTACAACACAAATACAAATGCATAGCTTACAATATAAATTTGTTAGTAATTATAAGATTTTAGATATGTATTTTTAACCTGTTTTGGCGTTATCTTTGCATTGTTTACATTGTTTACGTGAAACATTTGCATTGTTTTACGTTTATTCGAATAAGACAGAATCCGCATCAATATTCACTCTAAAAACAGCAAAGTAAATTATTTCATAATTGGCAGGGACGCTCCTCATTATCTTTAAATGATTAATGATCAGCAGCTTTGCGGCTACCAACATATGCAAACAACTCTCCTTAGTACGCGTATGAAGCGAGACCATATGTCAGTATTTAAAGCTGAAATGAATATCTGTGCATTATAATATGCAGATGTTCACATCAAACATCAAATTATGCATTAGCTTTTAGCTCTGTTCATATTATGCATTATGTCATGCATTTATGCTCCGTACATGTCATTTCGACAACACGTTTGCAGACAACTTCATTTACATGTACAACGGCTCACCATCGTGCATGGGCAGATCGCAACGACGCGTTGGATCGACCTTGTTCTATAATAAACAATGGTAGAATTACATATATCAACTTTTAAAAATAAATTGTTAAAATCTAGTTCATTCATTTTTATCTACTCTATTTTAATTTTTAGTTCTGTTTACAACTTGTCCGTTTTTAGCGCATTTTCTCATTTACGGAAAAAAGGGGCCATTGTGCTCGCGATGTCCGTCCGTCTGTCTGTCCGCTGTCCGTCTTTCTGTCCGTCCGTGACTTCACGTTTTCGTCGACGAGAAAATGTACTCTCTGTCACTCACTGCAGTGAGTACTGAATTACATTTTTTTAGTGAGTCATAAAGTAATCTTAAACTTACAGTTGCAAATATTAATTTACAGATTTCTCCTTCCGGATTTAGAGAATATAGATCGTTAATTAACAGCTTTTTACAAACTTAAATCTCAATTGACAAAATTCTAATAATTTATTGACAAAACATAAGAAACGTTTTTTAAATGTATTTTATACGTGAAAACCGATTGAAATTTTTGCATTGTTAAATCCTAACTCTAAATTGCATTGATAAAAACGAGACTCGTTATATCCCGGGCAACATTAAAGAGCTAGAACGTGGTCATATTTCATACCCAATATTTCCGGTTCTCTAATGCAGTCGCATGCAAAGGCCGATATTTCTTTCTTCTGAGGGCGCGTTCAGAGCTCGAGGCCTACGGTTTTCTGCGTTGCAGAAGCTCAGGCCTACAAGATTTAGGATAATTTTTTAGTCCCCGTGTTCTCCTTTGAATGGACCGTCAATTCCGGCCATTGTGGTGGACTGGCCATTATTGGGTGACCGGTCCGTGGCCCGGAGGACCCGATCGTCAAATTTGTGATGGACTTCAAACGTCCTTTGGGTGACCATCACTTTGTTGTATTAATAAAATTTGGTCTGAATAATTCACCTGCTGGATGGTCCGATATTCAGACCTGGCCAGTCGTTTAATTAAAGGAGATCAGAGGAGACACAATCAGCTCCGATGGCTTCAACCTCACCAGGCCTCTGCCTTGACTTCTTCAAAGAACCAACTAATCCTGGCTAACAATGTACTTTCATTTCTTAACCCTTTAGCTACCAATTTTTTTGCGAGTACTAAAAACACATTGCATCCATTCCGCATTGCTGAAATTTATCCATTCAAAAAATTTGATAGGCGATATATATGCATACTGGTCATAGTGCAGCCTGAAATAAACGGCGACATATGTATTTGTACAATTGGAAATATGACCTTCATAAAGGAACAAAAAACGACACTTAACGGATGACATGTTTAATGAACTCTAAAATTATATGACACTATATAGGGTTAACGATGATTGCAGAAAATATAAAATAAATGTATCTGTGATGCGCATATAACCGTCGTGGCTGATAGCTTTTAGGCTCTGAACGGTTCAATGGTTCAAGGTTTGCCCGATTGAACATTGCCTCGTGAAGATTAAGATTAACCGAAAAAATTGTCTTGTTGAAATTAAAAATTCAACGAATAATATTGTGCAGGAGACCCTATTTAACTGCGGATACATCGATAATCATTAATGATATTATATTTAATTGCCTGTAAACTCGGAACTTTCAAATGAATTGCTTTGTGCCCACACGTAATCGTATTAGATTTATCACTGTAATGTCTGTCACTAGCCAGTATGGTTCCTCACCATTCAACGATTGAGCGTCAAAGACATTGACTAAGTCCTGCGTTACAGGACGAGGCTGCCTCGCATATTTTTGTCTGTATTTTTTGTGCCGGGGATGCTGATGCAATTTGCCGGACGTCTTCCTGCGTGCATATTGGATGAGGCTACAGACTTGCCTGTCTGTAGACACGTGCGGCGCGTGCCTGTCTGTAGACACGTGCGACGCGTGCCTGTGTGTAGACACGTGCGACGCGTGCCTGTAGACACGTGCGACGCGTGCCTGTCTGTAGACACGTGTAGACTCAAATATTCATTATTCACAGGAAATCAACAATAGAATCTTCATCATCTGTTTTCTTCCATAAAATTTTTGTACCTTTTTCAAAGTTGTATCTTAAACACGTATCGTGGATACCAAGGATAGGTATTCTACGCGTCTAATATTTGTTGGTAGACCAATCTGCATTTATCTGTTTCATTCAACGATAACATTGAATTAATGTTACCTTTAAATGGAAGTTTCGCAAGGCACTGAGTTATTTCTTTCTTTCTTATTCATGGAAAGCAGTTTCGGGGAGCGGAATACAATTAGAGTAATAAGAAAAGTCATTTCACATGCATTTTTGCAGAAACTATTAAACTAGGGGCATGCATTCTATGGTCCCTGAAACATATTAACTCGGATTATCATGTAAAGAACTTCTTTATGGTATGGCTTCCTGAATTAAAGGTTGAATATCACCATTTTTCTGGGCATCTAAATTCAATTAAAGTAAATTGTAGTAGAAAGACTTGGTTATTAGAGTGACTGGGTTTGAATAATTGATGCACTTGAGACCAGCGTTGGGGCGAGTCCCCTTCTATGCTGCACTTGCATGCAGATTGAGCAAAAATTTATGATTGTCGGGAGATTGATTCGAAAAAATTTTATTCAATTTTAAATACTATGCATTTATTCGTCGTGGTAACGAACTAATTTTCGTATACTTCTGAGAAAATACTGCAGGCTCCCTCTATAGCAAGTCAACCAAAATTTCTTTAAAGTTAAGTCGCAAAATCATTAAATTTGGAACACCAACACCGCTACAATAATTCTCGTTTCGTCAGAGAATTTGGACAGGAATTCCTTTTCAAATGTTATTTCAAGGGCATTTAAATGTCCTGAGAAGGCTTCATTTTCTCCTTTGTGCGGCCGTTAAAATGAATTAGAGCGAGCAAATGGCGAGGTTAGGCGATTTATGGCCGGCCGTTCCTGAGACGGCCAGAGCCCGACAGAGCGCGCCCAGTCACGAACACCGTAGCGCTGCTCGCGATATTTCCAACCTTGTGATGCCGTTTGTGGATTTTTTAGCGCATTTTCTCATTTATGAAAAAATACGCTATTGTGCTCGTCATGTCCGTCCGTTTGTTTGTCCGTCTGTCTGTCCGTCCGTCCGTCCGTCCGTGATCACGTTTTCGTCGACGAGAAAATGCACTCTCTGTCACTCACTGCAGTGAGTACTGAGTTATATTTTTTGACACATGGCTGGACTAAATTTAGATACACTTGGTTGTAAGTAGTTATAATTTTTATCTCTGATTACGAACTCCGCCACAACTGACGAATAAATCATGGATATCGCCCAGTTATTTTGTTTATTTATGAATTGTCACACGACTGCTCCGCTCAAAAGAAGTCCAGGAGTAAAGCTTTATTTATTGAACCGCGTTACAACGTACAACTTAAGACTCAGCGAAGCTTATAAAGCTTTAAGCCTTATAAGCCTTATAAGTCTTACGAAGTGTCGGAGAGTNCGTTGAAATTCCCTGAAATTTTTTCATGTAAGCCTTAAGTTTCCTGATATTTTTTCATGATATCGCTGATGTCCCATGTGATTTTTCCATAATATCCCCTATAGACGCACTTCCCACCACTCGTCTGGACCAAGTCAGGCAATATGAATGCAAGAATATTTTACTGAAACGTGCAAATTGCGACGTCACGACCGCTGCTCAGCCTCCAACGGCCCCAGTCGGGCGAGATGGCCGCGTTTCTCGGAACAATTTGTCTGTGCAATATTTGACACATCGGATGACCCATAATATGTCTCGCTGGCACAATTGAGTGCGGTAACTTTAGTCGTGTTCTTTGCTGCTATTCACACTGAATTCAGATTCTGCTTTGATGGGTGGGATTTGCTGCAATGTTTAGAGTTGTGTTATGCGTGGTGCTGGTCTGATGAGTCACCTATAATATATATAGTCACAGATTCAATTTTGGTGCTTTTTTACTGCCACTCATAAATAGAGGTGAGCCTTTCCAATCACCGCTAAACTCGCCTCACCACTCACCCCACTTCCATCATTCACCTCTCCACTCACCCGTCACCACTCACCCATCACCAGTCACCCATCATCATTCACCCTTCACCACTCACCCATCACCACTCACCCATCACCACTCACCCATCACCAGTCACCCATCACCACTCACTCATCACCACTCACCCATAACCACTCACCCATCACCACTCACCCATCACCACTCACCCATCACCACTCACCCATCACCACTCACCCGTCACCACTCACCCATCANAAATTATCCGCCCACACCCGCCGCTCTCCCTGCATTCCGAACCTCGGGCCCTGGATATGATCCCTTCCTTTAAAATCCTGGAATACTCAATAAATTCCTATTTATATTTTATAATTTCTACTTTATTATTATTTTATTATTATTTATTAATAATAAAAAAGTCAACTTTCTATTTAATTACTTCTACTTAATAATTTCTACCTATAAATTTCTACTCTCCGCTTAATAATTTTTACGTACTACACAAAAATTTGTACTTAAAACTTAATAATTTCTAGTTACTGCTTAATAATTTCTACTGATACTTTAAAACTTTTCAGTTTTCGTTGTTGCATTTTGTCCCGCTAACTGAGAGACGAATTTTTCTCTTATAAAGTATCTTATTAGAAGTTGCTTTGCTCCATCTTTTGCATCATATTTGAGCAATTTCAATTAAATTTTTAATTAAGAATTCTTCGTATGGCATTCTTATCAATTGACAGTGTTTGGCATTAGCGACAATTATAATATAAAGCTAAAACATCGTTTGTTCCCAGGAGCAGACTCTTATTGTCGAGATAAGCAAGTATTCCCTGACCAAAATATAATATTTATTGGTCTCTCCGGACAGAAAGGTGCTAGATGGACGAAGTCCTCAGATGTGAATACAGGATCATTTTGGGATGAAGTATACATAAGAATTTTTTATGAGGAGGTATTGTAGCATATTGCATGGAGATATTGGAGCATGTTGCAATCAGTTATAGGAGCATGTTGCATGGAGGCATAGGGGCATGTTGTCATGGAGATATAGGAGTATGTTGCATGGAGGTATAGGAGAATTTTGTGAAGAAATTTGTTAGTAACTAAATAAAAGACGATGGGAAAATACAGATAAAATTGGCTTCACTGCACCGCTAATAAATTGCAGCCACAAACATGTGGTTTTCTCGGAACAGTATAGGTACAGGAGTATTGTATTGAACACTTCAGTACCAAATTACCTTAGTATTGTATGCTTCAGTACCAAAGTACCTTAGTCTTGGATACTTCAGTACCAAAGTACCCAAGTACAGTGCCAATCTTGAGGCCAATCAAATATATTTTACGTACTTGTTAAATTAATCTTTCAATAAGCCTTTTGCAGAGGGAGACTGTTAGAATAATAATTATGATATTTCACAACATAACTTGCATGGACTTACAACAAGTTGCTATACTTTGCTTTACACGACAACAAACTCTAACTAAGTAAAGTCAATTAATTAACTCTCATATTTTAATTTATGTTAGAATTTTTTATCATTCAACTAGAACTCTTAATGCAAGTCTTAAAGTGAATTCGATGAAATTTTCTGGTGCGAAATTCAATTGAATACAAATTTTATCCATGCAGCTTTTTTCTCCCGCAATGCAACATGTATATATATATATGTACAGTACTCTAGAATATATTTGTTACACATAATTCTTTAATCAGGAATAATATCTCCCATTTCAACTGCAGATTCATTCCATTTCGCTTTTTTAAACGGCTATAATGATAAAAACTTGTATAATAATACAAAATATATCTCAGCACCCACTGCAGTGAGTGACAGAGAGCGTACTTTCTCGTCGACGAAAACGTGAAGTCACGGAGGGACAGACAGACGGACGGACAGACGAACATGACGAGCGAGCACAATAGCACCTTTTTACATAAATGATAAGTGCGCTAAAAAGTATTTCAATCCTCGCATATTTTTATATAATCAATTAACTGCGTATTATTTAAAACAATGCGTGCTATCTAAATAACCTTGATCACAAGCAAGTTCAACCGAGATAGAATAAAGCATCATTTCTTATTCTGACAAATTTCCTCAAACGCCTCTTGCCTTCTCCCCCCCCCCCAGCATCGAGTGCAGGCACCCCCTTCGCAAGTGTCTTATCGGATAACTTTTCGCGCGAGAAAAGTTTGAAGTTTTTTAGTGGTGAACTTTTACCTGGAATAACATGCACGCTTTCCTGTTTGTCAGATTGTTTGTGGTTTCTTGTTGACAGGAAACCACAAGTCACTTTATTGTTATTTTATTTGAAAAGTTAATTCAGCGAAGAATTATTCTCGTATTTATGTGCATTGAATTTCGTTTTTCGTGGAGTTTTGTGGCCTTCACTTGAGTAATGAGGGTGAAATAAAAATAGACCTAAAAGTGCTTGTTTTTTATCGATATGTGTATTTGTTAGAAGAGATTCTTTCTCACACACTACGCTAATCTTCTTATGCTCTTTATCTAAAAATGTTTTGATTCATCCTGAATACGTTTGCATTTAGTCGGTTTTTGTATTGAATTAATATTTTTTATGATCTATTACAGACCGCATCATAGAAGCTTCTGCGAAATACGATTTAAAGAATTATAAATTATTATATCCCTCTCCTACTTAGAGAGTCTAAGTTATCTCCAATAAACAAAAAAGTTTCACGTCTTTCGGTTATTTATATAAGTAAGATTCCCGTCATAAAGGCTCGATAAAAATTTATCGAATTTATCCCGGCGTCTTTCCTCGATCCCGTCTCAAGTCAAGATTTTTCGAGATTAAACTTTCATCGAACCACAAAACTGTTGCACTTCCATTACCGTGAAAATCAAGCGTCGTAACCGACGGCTCAGCCTATCGATGGAAACATGCGAGGTTCGCGTGGAATTTTAAAAAAAATCTACGCGTTTTACTGCCAGTATTTCAGTACCTCGGTGTCGATTTTAGCGGTGTCGCTAAAATTGCATCACGGAATTTAATCCCGTGTTAAAGAAATATAGTGATGAAGGAAAGTTGTAAGATCTGCAAGATTCGAAACCTGCTGTAGGTGGCGATTTTTTACAAATATTGCAAGCAAAATGCACAGTTAAGAAACATTGTATTTTATTCAGCTTTTTTGACTTTTAATTTCTTATAAACTTGCTTTCATAATAACTATATTCTCGTTTTTCGATAAATTTTGTTCGAACTCTAATTTGTTTAGGTTTCAAAATCAACAAGCAGTTAAATATAAAGAAAAATATTCAATCAAGAAATTCAAACTGTTGACGAATGTCAACTGTAGACGAAAATAAATTTTCAAGGGATACCGGTATATGATTTATGATATTGTATGATGCATTACATTTTTCAGGTTAATTTCTTTCTTCGGAAGGTCCACGTTTTTAAAGCTTTGCATATGCAGCTTTTCTCAGGTAATTTATCATGTCATCTTCTATTCCGTACAATCAAATAATCATTACTTCTCTGGGCAATACTCATCACTTCCTTGGGCAATACTCACGCTACTCACGCCTCGACCGCCAACCTTCATTTAAAAGTTCCCTGTGGCCTCCACAGAAGGACTCTCTCAGCCGCAGGATATTTCGAGGCTCGAAGTTTTGGACGTGTGGTCGCCAGTTTGGGGAGGTGCCAGGGGAATTTTAGGACGTTATTTACAGTAGCACTGGGCTTTTTTACTGTCAACATGCTATTTTTATGTTTGTTTCATATGATGGCATTGATATGCAAGTTTTCAGTGTAAGGAAGATGTTTAGTTAAAGATTCTATTTCAGAAAATTAAATTAGTATTAGTTCAAAAATTATTAACTATATTAGTTAGTATTAGTTAGTTAAAAATTAGTTCCCTGTTAGCAATTAAAGATCGTAGTCTTTAAGGAATATCCAATTTACTGATTTATTTATTTGTTAGCTAAATTAGATCAGTTAAAATTAATATTTCGCTTCTACCGATGAATGACACTTCAAATCGAATCGAAGCATTTTGCTCTAAAGTCGTGTGAGTTTATAGATACTCCCTTTTCTGGCGTGCTTTTTATCATAACTTCTGTTCCACCCTTTGCACTTAGAAGGCGTGGGATATTTAGGAAATCTGTTAATAATATTCACAGCCATTATTAAATCTCAAAATTTTGGTGTACCAATTCTAAAAATACTTGCACACCAAAATATACATATATATATATATATAGTTACATACGTTCAAAAATATTCCAAGCGTATATATTTCGTAGCAATAGGAACGTTAACAATTGGATAATTTGGATAGTTTTACCTAGTATATCAGCTTCGCCAATTCAATTATTATACTTAGTCTCCAAGCGTACATTGCTTTCACAGCCATTATCAAATCTGAAAATTTTGGTGTACCAGTACTAAAAATACTTGCACACCACCTATATGTAGTTACATACATTCAAAAATAATCCAAGAGTATATATTTCGTAACAATAGGAACGTTAACAATTGGATAATTTGGATAGTTTTACCTAGTATATCAGCTTCGCCAATTCAATTATTATACTTAGTCTCCAAGCGTACATTTTACATTATCTAACTTGATGTCAATTGTTTTAATTCAATTATTTATAAAATTCTTCTCTCGTAATTATTCTCCTATCGTATAATTGACCGTAATCTCCGGAGCACTTTGTACCTAAGATTATTCTTTGAATATTTTAATATACCCACAATTTATTTTAGAATCCTTGGAATTATTTATCTTCTCTGACATTGATTTTGAACATTTCAATTCCTGATGTCCTCGATATGCGTCATTTGAATAAATAAAAGTAAAAGTTTAAAAATCATACTAGCTTTGAAACCTTGCATCCAAATGCCATCCAATTCCCTCGATATATTAATCATAAATTGATCTTATGAAATTCAACCTTCAAAGTGCCATGCTGTGCACGACAGCTCACAGCCCTTAAAAGATCGGCACTCCATTAAAGCAGGCGTTTGAGCCCTCGATTCCTGTATCATTTGCATCAGTCATGGCCACAAAACTCGAGTATTTCTCATGAAATTGGCCTTTGATTTGAGCAGAAATTGAGATGCTTGCTAATTTGCGCATAAATTAGGATGCTTGCTAAAGATGATGCGTTGCCGGCACTATGCTGCAAAAACGCTTGAAACTTTTGCAAGAAGCTTATGCCTTTCTTCTACTTGCGAGCTGATGACCACTTTAGAGAGAGCCTTGGGCAACTGTTTGATGCGAGCAGCGACTTGATGTCAGCAGCCTTTTGATGAGGTGGTTGAAAACTCATGTGATGAAAGGTTTGAACAGCCGTTTGATGAGCTGGTTGAAAAACCATGTGATGAAAGGTTTGAACAGCTATTTTATGACAGCGTTGAACACTCATGAGATGAGAGCCTTGAACAGTCATTTGAAGAGAGTCTTTGGACGCCATTCGATTATATTTTCTTAGAGACATCTGATTATTCAGTGGGGAGTGATTTTTGAGTTTTAGTCAGTTATTTACTTAAATTGCTAATGCTATTTGATGAAAATTTTGATAAACTGCTTCATGAGAGTCTTTTACAGCCATTGCATCAAAATCCTTAGAAGTCAATTTATACCTTTATGAATTGGTTCTATAAAGCAAGGAAAAAATTATTGGTTAGTCTAAGATCTGTTTGGCATTTTATCCGCTGTTGTTGCCTACATTTTTATGATTGTACTTGATTGACTTCCTCGGGCTTTCATTACATTATGCGTTAATTGCTGAACGGTCTCCATTTTTATTCGAGCTTTCTTCTCCACCAAGTGCTTTGCATTAGTCTCGTCGTGACTGATGCTATGTATCGTCTCGTCTTTGATGCTCGGACTGCTCGCTCAGCCTGTAGTTTATTTGCCTCTTCGGCTCATTATTATGCAGCAGTCAAAGGACCGCGTGTCTCATTGCGAGCACTGCCGTCCTAGATTCATTAATTATACAAGGCAATTACTGTTTGAACTCCACATTTTATCGTGACTTGCGATTTTTGGTGTTGTGTTTGCTGATTATGCTAGCAAACTCCGCACTAATTTCTAGTTCTGTTTATCTAACACGTTGCCAAAATAACTTAACATGTTTTTAACACATTTCCTTGTTCTATTTCTACTGATAAACTCCCCTTCTTATACATTCAGAGCTCCATGCTATTCATATTTCTAGCTATTTGATTTAAATACTTTTCAAAAAAGTCGTAATCATTAAAATGTAATCGTGTTTGTAAGCTTTCACCATTCAGTCACATAAGCATTATTGCTCACAACCATTTACCACGAGGATAACTTTGGAAAAATGATCATTTTAATTTCCTTTTTCTAAAATTCGACGCTCACTACTCCCACGTCCAATGTCCAGCTCTCCCTTGAGTCACCTCCAGGAATGCTTCTTTTTCATTATTTACGTTAAGTAAAAGGGCGGTCCCGGCCTCCCAGCCTGTGTACGTTTGCTTTCGAGGCTAAATAATTTCCTCTAGAGCTAATTAACACCGGGCCATTTCTTCCTTGCTCACTTGTGAACTTCAAACAAGACTAAGAATATGTACGAGTCTTTGAATGCATTTACGTGTTGTTCGAGAGCGTGCGACGCTTGAACGCCTGCTCCTAAAATGCATCGGCACTAAGAAGACCAATAATTCTTTATTAAAAATCATTGTGCAGGTGCAACTCCAAAAAAA
This sequence comes from Hyalella azteca, assembly GCF_000764305.2. NCBI lineage: Eukaryota > Metazoa > Arthropoda > Malacostraca > Amphipoda > Hyalellidae > Hyalella > Hyalella azteca. The sequence goes on along the minus strand of NW_025935380.1, from coordinate 3,862 downwards.
CGTTGAAAATAGCAGCTTTGAATGAGAGTTCTAAAATATATGTGGCTCTAACTGTGACTATATAATGACGATGTGGATGTTTTTAAATGCAATCGAATGCAAAGGAATTGCCATCGAATGCATTTATAATCAGTTAGACTTGAAAGGATACAAAAAAATAATATTTAATCGGAGAAAGTAAACCATCAAGCCCCATCGTGAGATTATTCTCTTATAGGTATTTTTAATCATTTTGATGGCTTTTAGAACGTTGCGTTTTTTTTTTAAAGTACATAAATTTAACTACATTAGTTACATTCACTCACATTTTGCTTTAATTTCTATACTAGCATAATTTTCAATGTCTTATGCAATTTTGCTTCGCATCGCAATGATGTCCTTTGCATGAATTTCTCAAGAATTTCACTGTGGCGCACGACTTTCTGAAGACACCCGGCGCAATATTATTAAAAATGAAAGCCCCTTTCGGCAGCCGGGCGGTGCTGAGGCGACCGACTTCAATATTCCCGAGACCAGCGATAGAAAAAAAAATCTCCTTACGAAGCCCAACTTGTGTTGCATTTTTATAAATTGAAATATCGATATAAGGCCGCTAGGCCGCGTGTGATCATGCAGAACACACCCCTGTGTTCTTGGCCATGCTGTTGTTCTATCTTTTGAGGTCAAATCCACTCGCATCACAAATGAAGCTTAACACTCAAAGAAATGAATGGACTTTGTCCAAATTGGGATGCAAATTTAGCCGTTGTGTGGGTCGTCCTGACCCAGTTTGGTCCAGCAAAAAGATGAGTCAGTGCTATATGTGTAGAGAGTTTCAATATTTGAACAGTATGATCCATTCGTGTTTCTGAGTGAGTCATCCAATATAAATGTGTATGTTTCGAGAAGAACATCACTGGTCTCCACTTAAGGCTCAAATTTGCAGAAAAATTCAAACTTAAAGCGATATATTAAATTACCAAGCTTGGATAACTGATAAATTCCAAGCACATAAACTTCAAGATAACATGACAGTCATGGGAATGACATAAACTTACTTACTCAAACTTCTTCATAAACTTCACATAGGTCAGGAATTTATGGGATACATGAAAATAAGATTAAACTAAAAATATGGAAGTGACATGCCAATACTATTCAGCGCTGGGGAATACGCTACGGAAAAGCTGAATTATTCTGCATGGTTGAGGCGGTCTGAGTAATGCACTCGAGTCCCGCAGGCGCTTCTCCCCCAAGCTGATCCAGGCTCCAGCGAGCCTCAATCTTGTGCCCAGCAAGACATTTTGATGCCAAATTCTTGCGTCTCTGTGGCGGCTTAGCTTTTCATGTAGTGCCAAACTCAATTTCAATTTCCAGATGCAAGTTGAATTTCCATCTTGTGTCAAAGTTTGGGCTTAATGCTGGTGACATTATTTCATTCTTATTGCAGTAGAAATTTACTTCTCGTAATGGTGTCGAAATTTCCTCTATAAGGCAAAGTTTTATCAATAATAGTGAATTTCCAGTTAAGTTTTCAGCAAAAGTTTTTTACTGAATTTGAAAGAAGCTGTGAAATTTTGTTAATTTTTTTGAAGTTTTGTTAATCTTTACAGTAGCCACTACGTTATTATTGAAAATGTTTAAGAATTTTAAACTTGAATGTATAGATTTATTATTTATTGGAGTGAAATAAATTCTTTCAAATAGTGCCAGAGATTTGTTTCATAATATTTAGTCCTTCAATATGTGGATGTTGTTTATTTTAGCTGTGGGTGTAATTGTGCTTCTTATTTTTTCTTGTTCAAATCCAAAAAACTTTGAATTTGTTCTAAAAACACTGGCAAGAAGATGCGACAAACTTGTCCGAGTGGACAATAAACTTTAAAATATCATCGTCAACTCATTTTCAATTTAAGCAAAGTTACTATTCGTATATTTTTCACTCGCGTGAATTCCTTAGTGAAGTCAGTTCTCTATTCAAACTAATGCAACTAAGTTCTCTATTCAAGTAATATTATGCTAGCAAATTCCCATGTTTGGGGAAATTCCTTTTTTTTTTTTTTCTTCTAAAGTCTTGCAATTTATTTGACGTAACTGTACAATGTGACGAGTTTCGAGCCAGGAATTCTCAACATGATCCAAATTATTGTGCCTAACATCAATACAGAATAAAATGTTTTTGAATCACCAAATTCTAAAGTATTGAGTGTTTTTCGATCCGTAAATTCCACGTGCGGCAAGTTCTCGCTCGAGAGAAGTTACTTCTTTATCGCGCTGAAGTCGAGGCACCGCATGGAGGGCATTAAGCCGGTCGCTGCATTGCAATAGAATAAATTTGCCTTAGCAGCCACGTTGAATAAGTGTGGACTTGACCGCAAGGAACTCCTAGAGGCGGACACTACAGGCCTCTGACGGCTAAGCTGTAAATGCATTCGGCCGACATACACGGAAATTTGCTTATGTTCCACTTGAATTTTTTTGTTGATCACTTACATTTCTAAATGAACTCAAATGTATGCAAAAATTCACTAGTGAGCCACGTTCTGTATTAAATATAATAGTATTACCCCAATACTTTTTATTTGGGTCGCGATGAAACTGTGAGGTTATGTAAGCAATGGACTCCTTGTTATAACACAACATTAAAGCCCCAAAAAATCAAATAATGAATCTTTCCAGACCTTATTTCGATTCAGACTAAAATTTTATGAGTTGAGGAGAATATCAATGTCATTGTTGATGCCTAAATTCTACTTAAAACGGTATTCCACATCATATAATTTACTACAGGATGGTAGAAATTCTGTACACAACTTTGATGTTTCGCTTTAAATTCTGAAATGACTTTATGAGCGCAGGAAGTAGTGCAGACTTGATCAACACTAAGGTTTAATTAAGACTCGCTACAAGCAACTCAACAAATCTCAACTAAACTCAACAAATCTCAACTTCGGATGCAAGAACAATCAATCAAGTTCTCGCTCCGCTCGCTTGCGCCTCGAGAGTTGTACATGGACTTTCAGTCACAGTCTTTGATTGTACTAAGTTTAGTCAAGCGTTAAAATGACAAACATCAATGTTTTACATTTACTCCACATTTTAGTTCGATTTACTTTGAAGTCAACATATAACTGAAAATAACTCGTATAGGTCATAGTTAAACAGAACTAAAATTTCAAGGTTCGAGTCTAAATTTTTTGCAAGCTTTGCTGCATAAAAATAACCAGCAGATTTGTATTATTTGAAAAGGCGTTCCTTCATTTGCTGGGTTAATGCTGTTTCAGCTGCTTCATTTACAAAATTTTTAATTTATCAACGCTTCATCATTAGCATTACTGCTTTTTCAGCAACTTGATCCGCAAAGCTTCCTCTGCCTTTTCGCTTCATCTGCAGAATCCATGCAGTTTCACGTGCTTCAATTGTAGTATTTTTGATGTATTATTGCTTTATCTGGAGAATTAATCTGCTCTACTTTTTTCAGCAGTTATGTAGTTTCGTTGCTTCGTCTTCAGAATTCATGCGTTTGCAACTATTTTATCTAAAGCGGTTTCGTAGTTTCGTTGCTTCATCTAAAAGATTCATGCAATTTTAGCTGCTTCATTTGAAAGAGACAGAGTGCTTGCTTTTCATTTCTTCCGATGCAGAAGTTTAGGCTTGCTATGTCGGCACCGGGAGGCATTTCAAGAAAGCTGCTTCGTGGTGCACAGGAACAAAGGATGCACTGCTCGCATTTGAATTTTTTCATCATCGAAATGCTGGTCGAATTCTCAAATTTGTAGACAGCAGCTGTGCTTGTTTCTTGCATTGATTGCTTCAGGGTTGCGATTGAGCCATCACATTGGAGTTCAATTCATCCACATAAACTTTTATATCAGCGTAGTTG